>NW_026706810.1:1294187-1390180 GCF_029867415.1 Vicia villosa | reverse complement strand
TGACAGCCAAACTGCTGGCAGTACAATTCACAGTGTTTTGTACCATCAATCAAATCAACCTTTCACAATTCAAATTTCCAAGATTTTTGTGTTAGAAGTCTTCTGAATATCACGCGATTAGCAGAAACTCAGCACTGCACAAAAATCAGGTACGCTTAACTGTCTCCTACACAAACAGTCCCTAATCAGGGTTTTTCTTGTTTTTACAGGAGCAACAAGTTTTTGAGAGCTCAAATGGATTTCATATACATCCATATATCTCAAAGTACCATCATACAAATTTTCAAACTTCAATTCACTCAGACGCACCGTCAGCAGCTCAAACAGTCAACAGACGACCCGTTTGACCAAAAAGTCAACAGACAGTCAAGAATGAAATTTTTTGTCAAAGTCCATATTTTGTCAAAGGATTCATCATTTGATCATTGGATGATCATAATTCATCAAGGAAAGATCAAAAATCAACAAAACCCTAAGATTCAAAATTAGGGTTTTTGCCTGAAAAGTCAACTCAACTTTGACTGATCATAACTCTCTCATCCTTCATCCAAAAAATTCAAACCAAAGCTTGTTTTGAAGGAAATTCAATTATCTTTCAAATGCCATTGATCCCATGGTCATTGGATTCACCATTTGAAAAATATGACCAAAGACATTACAGGTCATTTTCAAAGTCAACAAAAAGACACTTTTTTCAAAAGGACACACAAGGAGCTTCAAAAATCATTTTGACATGAGACCAAAGACATTGGTTAGAGGACTCTTTGAGGTTTCCAAAAAGTGAAAGAACTCCTTCATATGACAAAAATTGAAGGATTTACACCTTGCTGAAGTTGGCTAAATTTTGGGAAAATACATAAAATCAACATTGCTCAAAAATGTATTTTTTCCAAATGGGGCCAAGTTTTCAGCATTCAAACATCATTTCCATGTTACTATGGGCCTCCCACGACCAAGACTAAGCCCATATCATTTTTATCCATTTTTGGCACGATTTTATCTTACTTTAAGATTAAAATTAAAAGGAAAATGCATGGATAATGGTAGCTTAACTTCCAAGCATGACTCACCTCAAAGAATCTTCATCTTTCTGCAGAGGATTGAAGGACAAGGCAGGTGCATTGAAGGCAAGATGACTTGGTCAAGAATTCAAGCTTTTTTATATTAAAAAATGCAAAGTTTCAACAAAGGCAACTAAGACACATCTTAGCTTCATTTCTAAGCACACATAGCTTATAAATAAGCTATCTTAGTTCAGCAAAGAAGAGGACACGAATTCAGAAGCATAGCATAGCATATAACACTTGTAATCACTTCAAAAAATTCAAAGAAAAACTCAAATTCGAATTTGTAATTTCAGTCCATTTCAATACAAACTAAGCATTCATACACCTTCCTTAAACATCACTGAAACTATCTCAATCAATTACAAGCCTTGAAGCTCACTGAATCGAGCTACACAGGTCAAAATTTGTTCAAACTAAAATCAATTCGTATCTGGTTATTCACACATGTTTAACAAGATGTAGACATACCATTGAGTTTGGTTTGAGGTGTAGATCATTTCTGGAAACTTAATTGAAGTTTGGACACGTATAAACGAAACTACCATTTTAGGGTTCATAGCTTCAAATTTAGGGCTTTCCAAATTAGGCAAAATTAGAAGTTCTAAATAGCACCATTAGATTCGTATGGACAAAACGAATTGAATGGTACCATCGCGCTAAATGTATGTGTGCGTTTGACCCTATTCGCTATTTTGCAGGTTTGAGGTTCATCAACTACAGCGCTTGTTTCATAAAAGCGCTGTAAAAGCCCTTGTCTGAAGGTTGAAGACGATGAGGTGTCTCCACCTCATTGGACAATCAGCGCGCGTACTTTTTTTAAATTCTCTCTGATTCTGTGCCTTGCAGGTCTATCTCCTACCACGTGCCTCAATTTCTGGACCCTCTGATTTCATTTAATGAATCATCCAATGATCCAGATCACGCATGCACACCATGCTCCCTCACAAACAACCACACAGGATCAGTATCCTTTATTTCTATTTTATTTTCTATTTTTATTTTAATTTCTTTGTTAAATTAATTAAAAATAGTTTTAAAAATCCAAAAAATACACAAAAAATATTTTTAGACTTCTAAAATAATATATTATTTTCTGAAATAAAAATATTTTATTTTCTTCAAAAATTTCAATATTTTGCATAATTAATTAGTATATATTTATATATTTGCTTTTTAATTATTCTAACCAATCAAAAAATCATAAAAAAAATTGTTCTTCATGTTAAATATTGTTTATATATTATAAACTAATTTTGTACATATTTTGAATAATTTTCTTTTTAAGTTTTAATTATTTGTATAATTATTTGCATAATTATGTTTTAATTAACTTAAATCAATTTCAAATCAACTTCCAAAAATTCCAAAAAAATTAGTTTTATTTTGAAATTAATTAACAAATATTTTGTACATATTTTAAACTTAATTTCTAGGTTTAAATCTATTTTCATCTTTTTTCTTCATTTTAATTTAATTAATCATGCATTAATTATAATTAAAATAAATTATAAAAAATCCAAAAACATGCCTTTTATTTTTCTTGCAATTTAAAATTCCTAGATAAATGTATAGGATGTCAAATTCATGTAAATAGGCTAGTTTACATTTCCCGCACAATCGATGTAATAGCGTAGATTTACTTTCCGCACTTTACATTTCCGCACTTTAATTTCCAGCAAATATAAACTGCGTGTATGTCAAAGATAAAATTGAACCGTTAGATCACTAACTTCAAAGATAAATATCTGAATCCAATCACAATCACACTTGCACCTCTTCAGGTAATCCCTTCTCATTCCTTTCAAAATCAAAGTCAAAATTCCACTGATTTGAGTACAAAATCGAACCTTGCTTTTATATCCGGTGAAAGGATAGATTTTTAAAGGAAATAGGATAAAGACCTTACAACTCAGGGTAGACCTCCTAGTTTGCTTGCTCAAATCAAAACAAACAAAATTCTCATACACTGTTGATTTTTCAAAACTTTCAAAAAAGACAATACTTTGTATACATCCAAACACGGGTTATTACAAAGTTAACGTTCTTTCCAAAACATCTTTCGAAAGATAACAAGCATTTTGTATACATCCACACACGGATCATTACAAAATTCAAATTACAAAGGTATTTGAAACCACATATGAGCAATTTCAGAGCAATTGAAAAGTAATCGACAAACAAGTGAGCTAAGCAAACTTAAGAGCCCATGGATAACCATGGATACAAAGGGTGCTAACACCTTCCCTTTGTATAACCTACCCCCTTACCCAGAATTTCTTAAAGGTCTTTTTTCTGTTTCTTTTATAAACCTTTCCTTAATTGGATAAAATAAAAGGTCGGTGGCGACTCTGTGAATTTTCAAAATGCAAAAGCATTAAGCGACAAAAAAAAGAGTCAGTTCACGTATCTCTACAGAACAGAGGTATGGCCCGGGATTAAAAAAATCGGAGGTCCACACAATGCATATGATTCAACTGACACTATGCATGTGGTACCAATACATGGGATACACCCATCCAACTGATCTATTTCATCACCGAGATACAGTTTTAACCAGCACAAATTCCACACAATGGGAATTATGCCCACCATTTTGATCCATTTCATCACCGGGATCCATCACCAAAAATGTATGCCAATGAATGCAACATATAACATGCTTACAACATCACCAATTCCGATGTATCACATCGTCTCATTATCATCACCAATTCATCACCGATAAGCATGCATAAGTTTAGCATTCATACAAATATATCACACGCATACATTCACCACAATCCACATGTTAATATTAACAGCATATTAACATTCATAAATTATCTATCATCACCACGATTATACATCGTTACATTTATCATCATTGCACACATTGTAATAAATTATCAAACAACCCAACAGCATAATCACAAAACATGTATCATCTACGACATGTTATATAACAAAATCACTCGTTGGATATCATAATCCCATCACCAACATAAATACATGCATCAATAATCATATTTATAAGCACATATACATATACCATATTTCAATTCATCAACAATTAAATCGAGTTTTAAAAATAAAGTCGGCCACTGCCCATTTTATCACTTTATCAAATAAAGCATCTAATTAGCTTCGCAACGCCCAAAACGGCACATAAATCGGATACTCGGATCAAAAGTTATGAGTTTTCATAGATAAAACATTTTTAGAAAAAGTGCTGCAGGAACCGGGTTGTCCCTACGTGGGAACCGGTTCCTGGCTGCATCCAAAATCACGTCTCTGATTTTTACTATGGGGAACCGGGTTGTCCCTACATGGGAACCGGTTCCCAGCTACCCAGAATCCATATTTCTCTGTTTTTACAAGGGGGAACCGGTTCGTCCCACATGGGAACCAGTTCCTACGTACCTGCACAGCCAGAATCAATATTTTGACAGCTTTTACCCTATCCCATAACCCCAATTTCAGGTACATACGAACATAGCACACAATTACCATCAGTTTGCACATCATAACATATTTCAGACAAGTTTTATACAAGTATTAACACATATAACATGAATATCAACAAAATCATGTAATTCATACAATTCATCAAAACCTAACATAAATCCCAAACCCGACACGTACGATTGAACTAGATAACAATCCTAATCAATCATACTACCTACAATCACATAAGGAATACTAACCCGAAGAATCCCCCCTTACCTCAGAATCGAATCTTCGAAGGTCTTCTTCCCCTTTGGCCCTTCTCACTTTCACGTGTTCTCCTTTTCCAAATTCTGCTTCTACTGCTTCTGCTTCTCTTTTCCCAATTCCTTTATTTTATGAAAAATAAAATAAAATAAAATATTATAATGGGCTTGCTTAGTTAACACCCCCTTACTGCTAACCACCACTCTAGGCCCAATGCCAATATTTCATCATTTTCCAAATAATTCCAAATAAAAATACTAAAATTCCAATTATTTAATTTAAATCCAAATTAAATTAATAAACTGAAATTATGGGGTGTTACAACTCTCCCCCACTAAAAGAGTTTTCGTCCTTGAAAACATACTTCAAGTAAAAGTCCCAGATAAGAGTACTTCATTTGACTCTCCCATTCTCTGTTAACACCTTCTTGGTCGAGTCTCAAAATTCATCTGACATAACCAACACAAGCATATCTCATGCATTCAATTCAGTTCTTACGTTGCATTTGACCATCTCCAGGTGTACCACTCGCTATAACTCCAACGGTTAACAACAATGAAACTTCGAGGTGCGATCCATACAATACGCTCAACAACTGAATAATACAATTACACAATCCATGGTATGATCGCAACTGATCAACACTGTAGTAATAGATTCCATTTACCCACGTACCAACCTTAGGTACACTCTTCCA
This sequence comes from Vicia villosa, assembly GCF_029867415.1. Lineage (NCBI taxonomy): Eukaryota > Viridiplantae > Streptophyta > Magnoliopsida > Fabales > Fabaceae > Vicia > Vicia villosa. The sequence goes on along the minus strand of NW_026706810.1, from coordinate 1,384,726 downwards.
ATTGAGCGATAAAGTAATACTTACACTTACTCAGAGCAAATTTCCGAGTTACTTCATCTATTAAAAACATTCCCACTATCAGAACAAGCACACATCAGTAGTTATAATTACATAGCTCATCATCCTCAATATACCATTGCTTACAAGATAGCTCAACAGAGTTCCACTTTCCACTAAGAATGAAATCAACTTCGTCATTCGTAGAGTATAATCCTTCATTACAATCATAAATTTACATAACACCTTACAACAGTACGAAATTATTATAGCGTCATGTAATATCAATTCTTCTTCTTAACTCCTCCGAATACATACTCGTTAGCTACGTACAACCATAACAACATATCCATCGTCTCGGCAATTATTCAAAAGGTCCTAATCCTTTGGCACGACATCCTTATGTCTACGAGATTCCAAATCCAACCTATAGATCAACATATATTCTCCATGTAGGATTCCGACATATTCATTTCTCACTGCTCACGAGTAGCACTCATAACACCCCTCTACATCATACTTTCGCTGTACGACTACGACTACTCGTCTTAAGTCACCGTCCAATGCTTTGCACCCCTTCATATTCACTTTCTCATAAGTTCCCACAATATGGTGAGTGGTTATTCTCACATCTCATCATTCATCACATCTTATACCATTAAGGTAACAAGCAATCTTATACCATCTATATGATTCCGCCTATTATCAACAAGAGATTAAGGGTGATCAAGTCCTCAATTTGTCAATAGGTAGCCGACAATCATATTTAAGCATAAACCGTTGTTACTACATAATAGTGTCTTTTCCGAGTTTGCACCCAAACTCATTAACATTGTCATAGTCTAATAATTCTCTATGGTGTCCTTCTTCTAGAATATTCCTTTTCAGCTCGGTAACATCTGGAACACAACTGCAACTTCTAGACCTCATTACACCATCCTCGGAAATTCTGAATTCATTGTCTTTACCTCTGTAATTCAAGGTTGACTTATCGATCAACTCAACATCAGCTCTCTGGCTTTCTCTAATCTCGTCTAGAATACCATTAGTCAGTCTCAGAATACCCAACCCAACATTAGTAGGAACACCTTCACATACCAAACTTAATTCTCTGAATTGTTCAATTAAATCCAACTCTTTCACCATCAGCATCGACATTTTTAGAGGCAACCTCGAACCATACAAATAATGTCACTGCAACATCAAAACAAAACCATGGCTGCCAATTCTAAATCATGAGTCAGATAATTCCTTTCACGCACTTTCAATCGTCCCGACGCATAAGTTACTACTTACTGGTTTTACATCAATACACCATCCAAACCCATCAACGACGCATCACAATATACCACAAATGGTTCCAAAGTCTATGTCACTTTTTTTTTCTCTACTGATTCCCTCATCACTCAAATCCATTAATACTTAAATCATCTTTATCATCTTATTCATCAACGACATATTCTACTTGACTTCGTTCCGAACAATCGCGGTAATAGGCATTCCTATTCAACACTTGTTCATGCTTCTTTAACCGACATCATAATATCTCTTCATAGGGCCACTCTATGGTATTTATAACTCTTCCATAAGGTAGAACATAATCTCTCCTCTTCGTGGGTTCAAACGACACATTAATCCGACACTCAGAGCTCAAGATACGAACGTTTCCAATCGTTATCCAAATTTGCAACACCGACACCATGCTGCGACATTCTATACGATATCTCCAAACTCCTCAATTGGAACATTTAATTCCTAGAATTGCTTATCAACAAGTCTTTAATTATTCCTTTATTCTGTTCAACTCTGACACTGACATCCCATGCAGCACCAACGAACAGTCTAGTTCTAAGAGCAAGCGTAACCGTAACTTCACCTCTTTCTAACATCATCCTGACACCAATAAATATGTTACAGCTGCTGCAACCATTTTTATAACAAAGTTCATCTCGTTAGCTTTCCGACTCTTCAAACGGAACTCAAATCGGATGTCTAGAACTCCAGTTATGAATTTTCGAAATTTCATAACGATTCAGCAATCTTCCTGCGATTTGCTTACGTAAATTCTGCTCCAAAACTCATTCTTTTCAAATTAATCTCATTATTAACATCATATTATCACATCTCTTCGCTTCCAAACTTCTTATAACTTAAACAACACATTTCACCGCTGAAGTTCGATTTCTGCAACATCCTGAAACCAAATTCATGTACGCCATCATCAACCTTCTTATCCTTGAGATCATACTCGTGTCTTTGCATTACTCGCACTTCGAAACTTTCTCAAAAACATCGATAACCTCTACTATCATCTCAATTGCTTACTAGTAATCCTACGACAAGGTCTACGACAATACTTCCTTTAATCACTGCTTCAACAGCGACCTTTCACATAGGGCTACTCACACAACAACATCACAGTCCATCAGTAACACTTGAAGCATCACAACTTCGAAATTCCATTTTTCGGAAATAACCATTATCTACTCCGAGACACTCCAACTGAATAACAACCACAGTCTTCAGCCCATGTCACCTTCACTTCAGAAAACAATAACTCCACACTCTTGTACTGCTGCCATACGCATCACTCTAACATCTTGCATCTGAGACATATCCGAGAAGCATGACTTCTCCCCCACTAGTTTCAATCCCACTTCTGCAAGCAAACAGTTAGAACACACTGAGTACCGACAGTGTTTCACACACATGTCGTATACCGAGAGGAAATTAACAACAAGACTCTGGTCACAACGACCGACTATGCTCTGATACCACTATTGTAACACCCTTCTAAACCCCCGCGGAAAAATTATAATAATAATCAGAGTAAACATGAAATACAAGGATGTCACAATTTCTTTAACATAAAATACCATAGTCATTTGTCATGCCACCTGAGGAACCATTTAATATAAACAAAATTCATGTTCAACACAGCGGATTATAACTCATAACATTGCATATTCGTCATCCATGCAAGTTACTATAATACAATTATAAAACAACAAAGCCAACAGAGTAATTCGTCTCTAAACTAGCGTTCCCCAGTGTTACAATCAGAGCATGACTCGACACGAACTATGGACTAGCCTACGAGCTATCCGTACCCAATCAAGAAGCCGCTACATCCTTAATCTGAAATCATCAAAGTAAGGGTGAGTTTCATTCGAATTAATAAGCATTATGCGGTCATAAGCAATAAAATCTCATAGTAATTATCATCCACTCAATCATACATATAATCGGAATCATTACAACAAGCAAGCATCAATTCAACAATATTGGCCATCGGCCCACGACTCATCAATTTCATCAATGATCAAGTTATATTAACAACAACTCCTCAATACATCATTCACATAAACACACCAAGGCATAACACTGGATTTCATCCAATCATGTTATAGCCAATGCATATGATTCAACTGACACTATGCATGTGGTACCAATACATGGGATACACCCATCCAACTGATCTATTTCATCACCGAGATACAGTTTTAACCAGCACAAATTCCACACAATGGGAATTATGCCCACCATTTTGATCCATTTCATCAACGGGATCCATCACCAAAAATGTATGCCAATGAATGCAACATATAACATGCTTACAACATCACCAATTCCGATGTATCACATCGTCTCATTATCATCACCAATTCATCACCGATAAGCATGCATAAGTTTAGCATTCATACAAATATATCACACGCATACATTCACCACAATCCACATGTTAATATTAACAGCATATTAACATTCATAAATTATCTATCATCACCACGATTATACATCGTTACATTTATCATCATTGCACACATTGTAATAAATTATCAAACAACCCAACAGCATAATCACAAAACATGTATCATCTACGACATGTTATATAACAAAATCACTCGTTGGATATCATAATCCCATCACCAACATAAATACATGCATCAATAATCATATTTATAAGCACATATACATATACCATATTTCAATTCATCAACAATTAAATCGAGTTTTAAAAATAAAGTCGGCCACTGCCCATTTTATCACTTTATCAAATAAAGCATCTAATTAGCTTCGCAACGCCCAAAACGGCACATAAATCGGATACTCGGATCAAAAGTTATGAGTTTTCATAGATAAAACATTTTTAGAAAAAGTGCTGCAGGAACCGGGTTGTCCCTACGTGGGAACCGGTTCCTGGCTGCATCCAAAATCACGTCTCTGATTTTTACTATGGGGAACCGGGTTGTCCCTACATGGGAACCGGTTCCCAGCTACCCAGAATCCATATTTCTCTGTTTTTACAAGGGGGAACCGGTTCGTCCCACATGGGAACCGGTTCCTACGTACCTGCACAGCCAGAATCAATATTTTGACAGCTTTTACCCTATCCCATAACCCCAATTTCAGGTACATACGAACATAGCACACAATTACCATCAGTTTGCACATCATAACATATTTCAGACAAGTTTTATACAAGTATTAACACATATAACATGAATATCAACAAAATCATGTAATTCATACAATTCATCAAAACCTAACATAAATCCCAAACCCGACACGTACGATTGAACTAGATAACAATCCTAATCAATCATACTACCTACAATCACATAAGGAATACTAACCCGAAGAATCCCCCCTTACCTCAGAGTCGAATCTTCGAAGGTCTTCTTCCCCTTTGGCCCTTCTCACTTTCACGTGTTCTCCTTTTCCAAAATCTGCTTCTACTGCTTCTGCTTCTCTTTTCCCAATTCCTTTATTTTATGAAAAATAAAATAAAATAAAATATTATAATGGGCTTGCTTAGTTAACACCCCCTTACTGCTAACCACCACTCTAGGACCAATGCCAATATTTCATCATTTTCCAAATAATTCCAAATAAAAATACTAAAATTCCAATTATTTAATTCAAATCCAAATTAAATTAATAAACTGAAATTATGGGGTGTTACACTGACTAGGATTGGAGGTTGTTATAGGGAGGTTTGGATTCAGTTATGGGTTGTTGATGTTAGTTACATGGTATGCTGAGTTGGCACAGTTGATTGAAGGTTATTTAAGGGCTTTGGTTACAAATCTGAAAGTTTGTTATGGTTAAAACAGTTAAGAGACAGTTAGATGAAAACTGAAGTCGGTTATAGGTTGACAGTTAGGAAGTTAGTTAGTTATGATTTTGTTAAAGGTAATTAGAATTATGATTGGATAGTGGTGAATGGACGAAGGTTAAAGATTAATTAAAACAGACTGTTTAGTAATTAGCAGTAGCAATTTGTAGGGTGATAGGTTAGTTCAATCAAAGAGATGTTCGCAAAGACGACCCGTTACTAGCTAGTTTGTGATTTCTGTTGAATGAACGAAAATGCGAAGCCGGCTGTTAGTTATTGTTATGAGCTGAAGTGTAAAAGCATTAGTTGGTAATCATTCTTTTGTTTTCTGTGCTTCTGAATTGGTTTGGAAATGTATAGTTATGGATCCGTTTTTCTGTATTTGGTGCAGGGCTGTTTATTTGAATTTTGTTTCGATACTCATGAAATTTGTATCTACAAGTGAATGGCTGTTTGTGATATCTATGACTGTTTTTGGTTTGGTTTTTGAATTGTATGGTTAGAATTGAGTTAGGTTCTGTTGAAGTTAGGATGAATTGATTTGAAAATGATACGAAATGGGACTGTTTTGGTTTAGTTTGCGGAACTGTTTTGAATGAAGATAGTTGTGTGATATGGTTGGAATGTGTTGGTGTATGTGACTGATGAATTGATACATGACTGCATTGTGTGTGAAATTGTATGGCTTTTCTTGATGCATGCAGGGACCGATTCTAACTGTTTTTTGCTTTCCCATCTTCTGAACTAATGCAGGGCGGCTTCGGATGTGTTATTGCGTGGACTATTTAGTGCATATTTTGTTTTGATGTAAGTTTGCTCCTGAATGCTGACTGCTCTTGGCGCGATGAGATGCCGCGGATGGATCGGTGAATCAATTAGAATCAACTATACAGTCAGGGTGTTGATAGCTAGAAAATGAGTTTAGCAATTCCTGTTAGTGTAAATGTATTTACTTGGAGTTTATTGTGAACTGAAGTGGATTGGTGGGAGTGCTTTATGACTGTGTATTGAATTGTGATTCATAGATGGACTTCTGTTTGGACTTTGAAATATGGTTTTCTTTGTTTTGTAATGGGATGGTAGCTGAATGGTGTAGGGAGATACTGTATGTGAATTTTGTAGGGACATGTAATGTTTATGCTTTGGCTTATGGAACTGTTTGGAATCTGATGAATCAGTATTGCCAACTGCTTTGAGCCCTTTTATTATTATTTTTTATCTTTTGATTGCAACCTTGGTTGGATCATGAAGGTGGATACTGTAACACGATATTGCAGTAACAAAAGGTTTGGAACTTGTAATGAGAACTCCTTGAGTGTAAGGGCCTCTGGTGTCTTGAATAAAGTTTGAATCCTTAGCATTAACAAACATGCCCAAAATTTATCCTAAGATGGACTTAGTCAAAACGTGACCATAAACCCCTAGACTTGAAACAATACCGTATCTCTTATCCAATCCTTGCAGATAGCCCAATCAATTGACTTAAAGATGAATCAACTTGAATTGACAAAATGAATCCCAACGAATCCACTTCTTTCTCTTGCATAAGAATCAAAGCCAATTAATGATTTATGACCTTGTAATGAAGTGGCCCAATATCTCAAATGATAGTAAAACCAACTTGAACCAACCGACTCCATTAAGCCTCTGATGATGATGATAGAAACTTCCATCCATAAGTCAAAATTCAAAGAAGAACCAGATGAATCATGCCACACTTTTCAAGGTCTTTGATCCCAAGCCAAAGTTATTCGTTAATGATGCATGAGTTAATTTAATGTCCTAATGGAGGTATGCAGATGAAATACGAAGCTAAAGCCAGTTAGAAATTAAAGGGTAGGACAAATTTGGGGTATGACAGCTGCCCCTATTTAATCGTCTTAAACCTGAAGGTGAGATTGGCGCTAGCCTTTCGAACATTCGAGGTAGAAGAAGATTAAATATCAAAGTACCAGAAATTTTTCCTAAAGAGAAGATGGTGTAAATGATATCCTTATTTTTTGTTTTTGTTTTGATATCTGCTGGGGAAAGAGATTTTTTGTTTTTCTGGTGGAAAAGTTTATGGTGAGTAATGGTCGAATGGTGATAGCTTGTAACGTGGTAACGGTGTCAATACAGGATTTTCAAAGAGAATGGTTGTATTGCATGGAAGTGGTTGGAACAGAAGAAAGGTAAGATAACATGGACGAATGTTTTTTAAGGGAGGTACAGACGAGTATCGAAAGAAAATACATACGAGTATCAACGGAACGACACATACGAGCATCGAAAGGAGATACATACGAGTATCAACGGAACGACACATACGAGCATCAAAAGAGATACAGACGAGTATCAAAAAAGTGACACATACGAGCATCAAAAGGAGATACAGACGAGTATCGAAAGAATGACACATACGAGCATCAAAAGGAGATACAGACGAGTATCGAAAGAATGACACATACGAGCATCAAAAGGAGATACAGACGAGTATCGAAAGAATGACACATACGAGCATCAAAAGGAGATACAGACGAGTATCGAAAGAATGACACATACGAGCATCAAAAGGAGATACAGACGAGTATCGAAAGAATGACACATACGAGCATCAAAAGGAGATACAGACGAGTATCGAAAGAATGACACATACGAGCATCAAAAGGAGATACAGACGAGTATCGAAAGAATGACACATACGAGCATCAAAAGGAGATACAGACGAGTATCGAAGGAATGACACATACGAGCATCAAAAGGAGATACAGACGAGTATCGAAAGAATGACGCATACGAGCATCAAAAGGAGATACAGACGAGTATCGAAAGAATGACACATACGAGCATCAAAAGGAGATACAGACGAGTATCGAAAGAATGACACATACGAGCATCAAAAGGAGATACAGACGAGTATCGAAAGAATGACACATACGAGCATCAAAAGGAGATACAGACGAGTATCGAAAGAATGACACATACGAGCATCAAAAGGAGATACAGACGAGTATCGAAAGAATGACACATACGAGCATCAGAAGAAGATACAGACGAGTACCAAAAGAATGACACATACGAGCATCGAAAGAAGATACAGACGAGTACCAAAGGAATGACACATACGAGCATCAAAAGAAGATACAGATGAGTACCAAAGGAATGACACATACGAGTGTTTGACTCAATACAGACGAGTATCAAAGGAATGACACAGACGAGTGTTTGAGGAGCTTGGTAGATGGACTTACTGGGGATTGGGATTTAGTCTTGAAATGATTTGCCAGGACGGAAGGCAAAGGATACACAACACGGGGGTTGGATCTGAAAAAATTTCCCGTACGAGGGAAGGGATCACGGAGACTAGGGACGACTAGGCTCAGCAATAAGATGACAGTAACCACGGGGGATTACGGGGATATTGATGCTGACGAAGCATAAGAGTTACATTGATCCCTCAGGCCAAAGGCGGGGTGTAACTCTTCAAGAGTGGCAATCGTTCGAATTGCCACACACCAAGTATGGTTTATTCAAACGATTGAAAAATGAGATGGGTTGAATGCCCACCCTCATTCGCACTCTAATATGCTCGTAGCACACGGGAAATAACCACGACAAGACTAGAGACGACTAGACTCGACAAGAAGATGATAGTAACCACTGGGGATTACGAGAATATGGATGCTTGCGAAGCATAAGCATTACATTAATCCCTCAGGCCAAAAGGCGGGGTGTAACTCTTCAAGAGTGGCAATCGTTCGAATCGCCACACACCAAGTATGATTATTCAAACGATTGAAAAATGAGATGGGTTGAATGCCCACCCTCATTCACGCTCTAATCTGCACGCAGCACATGGGAAATAACCTCGGAGACAACGAATCTGACGAAGAAAGACATTGTGTCCGATCCATACTGGAGAGAAAAACGAGACTTCTTCTGGGGATTGAGGACACCAAGTATCGGCACCGTGGCTTGGGGAGATTTGTAATGTGGTAGCAGATATCAATCGGAGTTTGTAAGGACAACTTTTATGTGGGGAAGTATCGATGTCTTGATTGAGTGCTGATTTGTATTATCTGGCTTAGGCTTTGTATGCATGTTTGAATTTTTCTATGGCGTAATGCTCCGCTTTGACGGATATGCTACGCTTTTGAGGATGCAATGTTATATGCGGTGAACACTATATGCAGGATGCCAAATAAAGGCATTAGTGAGGTAGACACCAGGGGGAATCCCCTTAGTGTTAAGAATTATGTACAGATGCCAATAGATATTGGACTTTGACTTGCAAGATGCCCCTTCTGGTTGTTGGCTTGTAGAGTGTAGAATAACTTCTGACTTCTCACCACATGCCATTGTTTGGAGGATTTTCAGCTTGAGGAGATTCCCTCGATTCACCATGTTGGGGATGAGAAATCCAGATAAGGAGCCTTGATTAGGGAAGTAGAACCTCTCCTGGGAGAAATAAACTCAGTGCTTGGGGAGAGAATAAGTTTTCAAGAGAAATCCGACGTTCAAAGATAGGCAAGATAACTCAAGAGATTGTGCCCCCAGCTTCATGACCCATGAAGGAATTTTCCCTAAAGAATTCTTGGAGAGATTTGTCGAATCTCGACGTAACTGCCCCAGATTGGTTGAACTCAAGAGAGATTCCTCGACGTGATTGCCCCAGATTGATTGGACTTGAGAGAGATTCCTCGACTTGATTGCCCCAGATTGATCGAAGCTTGAAGAGATTCATCGACATGATTTCCCCAGATATGCTGAATTTGAGAGGTCAAACCTCGATTCAATTGCCCCTGATTAGGTACATCTTACTAGAATCCTCAAGCTTTCCTTGTTTTGGAGTCAAACAAACATGGGAACAACTTTACCACGCTCAACGGAGTCTTCAAATTCTTCCCCTCAGGGTAATCAAAGAAAGCATTAACTGTTCATGCCCAACAGATTTCTTTAGAGAACCTGCCCCTTGATGGTCAACATTTGAGATGATTAGCTTTTACTCCTCGGAGTTCTCAAGTCTCTTGTACTTTGATATGATCAAGTTGCTCATTGATTCTCATCCTTGAAAATTTCCTTGATGTTAAGCACATATTTTGTATGCAAAAGAATGTTAATTCTAAGAATGATAATTCTAATGTAAAGCCTATGTTAGTCTTGAAGTTTTTTAAAGAAAATTTTTATGCAATGGGGTGGCCACCTCTTGTGAACGAAATGCAAAGCGGGCATACAATACCAACATAGATATGTGTTACGCTTCATTGGGAGTCAGCTAAACGCTATCTCATCGGAGTGCATTTTCAAAATAAACCCTACTTCAATTAGGACTTTTAAGGGTTGTAACTTGGCCGGGTTCACGGTTTAAAGAAACAAAGGATATTTAGGCTCAAAATTATTTGTACCTACCCCCTTCGTGATGTTCTCCAGTCCTATGTTCAGTTAACTCGACACGAGTGCTCATCCCTCACGAGGAACTTGAAATGGTTGAGGAATCAATGAGGTTCTTTGGACATGGCGGTCGCTCACCTTTTATTCTTCTGATTCATTGTCACACGACTTTGTTCTTACTTGTCAATTTCATCGTCTTCTTTTTTTTTATGCTTCTTTTGTCATCATTATTTTTTGCCATTTTTTTTTGCTCTTTTTTTTTGAACAAGTCATGTGACCTCGCATAGTCTTTGATTCGTTGGAGGTGATTGCGACTGCCTCACTCCTTTGATTTGATGAAAGATTACCATTGTGGTATCGTCATCTCTTGATCTCTTGATGGAATAAGGATAATCATTGCGGTTTTGACATTCCTCAACCTTTTGAAGGATAGCCATTGTTGTATCCTTAGATGCACACCCTTTTGGTGAGTTTTGAAAGCTCAATCAAGTTAAATGAACACTACCCTTCCCCAAGGTCCAAATGAGGGTTTTTATGATTAGAAAAGAAACTCCTACTTCAAGGCTCAAAGGGGTTAACGAGGGTCTATCTCCCTTATATCTCCGTTGTTTGGGGATTTGAAACAATGCCTGTACATCCTCAGTAGGGTTTTTTATTCAAAAACACATGATCAGAGATTTTGCATTTTTATTTTTCATCATTCTCCCTCAGCTTTTTGCCTCAGCAAGCAATTAGTAAAGTTGGTATCGTAATGCCAAAAACATTTTATGAGTGAAAACGAATGGGTTTCTTCAAGACAAACATAAACAATGTATTTTATTTTCATTCAGAAATTAACAAGTTTTTACATGCTAGCAATGCTTAAACAATCAATGAAATGTTACAAATGAGAATGCAATAACGAAACTAAATGAACGCCATTGTTGAGGAGACTTGACTCCATCTGGTGTAACACTCCATTTATTTTTTCATAATTTAATTTAATTAAATTAATTGAATTATGAGGAATTAAGCAATTGGGCTTGAGTTGTGGTTAGTAAGGGAGGGGGTGCATTGGTAGGCCCTGTTACTAATTAAAATAATTTTATTTTATTCTTAATAAAATAGAAGGAGTGGTAGAATAGAGAAGGTTACAGTATTGGGAAAAGAAGGCTGAACGTGAAAAGAGAAGAGGAACGGAGAAGTGCGACCGAGGAAGAGCGAAGAATCAACCTTCAGGTAAGGGGGGACTCTTCCGTTTATCTTCTATTATGGGATTATAGGTGGTAGGATAGAATTTGATCATGTTATTCGGATCAATTGGGTTATGCTTAGGTTGTAGAAATGCTAGGTTTTGGGAGAATTGATTTATAATGAATTGTGTTGATCATGTATGGTGATAATTGGATGGTTGAATGTATTATAAATGTGTTATAATATGTGTTATTTCACTGTATGCGGAATCTGGTTGGAGTGAGGTTGGTTTGGTAGTGATTCGGTGAAAGAGGGACGAAATCGCAGGCTGTTTTCTGCTATTCGGAGCGCTGGGATTCGCCAGTTCGCGCCGCGTCCAGGAGTTGGCGCCGCGAACTGCGTGGCAGAAGGCCAGGAAGTTTTGTTGTGCTCAGTACGCGCCGCGAGAGTATGGCCGCGCCGCGAAGGCGTAGTTTCTTCTCGTTCCGCGCCGCGAAGCCTTGTTTGCGCCGCGAAGGCGTTGTTCCGATTCGTTCCGCGCCGCGAACCGTGTGTGGCGCCGCGTGCTGTTAGTTGTTGCGACTGTTCATTTTGAAAAGTTTTAAAGAAGTGTAACTTTTAAACCGTAAGCCGGATTTTGGTGCCGTTTCGAGTACAGTGAAGCTAATCAAATAATTTATATACTCAAATGGTGTTTTGAGTTGTGGCTTGAATTATTTTTACAACACTCGATCTTATTTGTTTGTGGTAGGATATGCTTGTAGGTACACTAATGAATGTTTACCTGTATAATGTTGTGGTTGTAATTGGTGTCTATTGTACATGTATTGTTGGTATAAATATGTGTCTTATTGATGATTATGACATTAATTGATGTATGTGGGTGATGAGCATGTTATGGTTGATGCATGCATTCATAATCATTTTGGTGGCTGGTCCTTGACGATGGTGGATCAGTGGTAGCTAATTCCCATTGTGTGGAATTAGTGAGTGGGTGTTACCGTATCCTTGATGATGGTGGATCGGTGAGTTGGGTTATCCCAGATTTTGGTACCACATGCATGTAGTTGCATTGCATTAGGCTGTTTTGCCATTATAACATGAATGGAAGATTGTCCAATGTTATAATATGTGTTAATTTGATTGTTTGCTTGCTGATGGTATGGTTTGAATCTGATCATAACTGTAATTGGGTGAATGGCATGTGAAATGATATTTTATTATCTATATCTTATAACATTAGTTAAATGTGAATGAGACTCACCCTTACTGTTGTTATTTTTCAGATTAAGGAGTAGCTCTCGTACTTGGTGAGGATTAACTCGTCAAGTAGTTCGTTAGAGTCAGTGGGGTCCGTGTCATGCTCTGGTCGTGTAACACTGGGGGCGTCGTTTAGAGTTACTTGTTAAACTTTTTATTTTGGATGGATTTTATGTTTAACGTTTTAAGTCTGTAACTTGGCCGGTTGTTATTCCGATGTTAAAGATAATTCCGCTGTGTTAAACATGATGATCTGAATAAATTTGGTTGACGTTCTCCTTTATGGCATGACATGAGTATTATTGTTTAATTATTTGGAAGTTGTAATGCCCTTTTTCATGTTTACTCTGAGTATTATTTATTATTTATGCGGGGTATTAGAAGGGTGTTACAATAGTGGTATCAGAGCATTGTCGGTCGTTTGAGTCAGAGTCTTAGTGTCGGTTAATCCCTCGTATGCGATTAGTGTAAGGTTGACACTGTCGATACTTCTTGTTCTAATAGATATTGTTTGATATTTAGCAGAACAATGGCTGGAAGAGGAGGAAGAAACGATGATGCTATCGCTGAGGCTCTGGGCATGATTGCTGGTGTGCTGGGAGGGAATGCCAATGGAGCTGGAATTGGTGCTGACAGGCAGCTGAATAGTTTTCAGAGGAACAACCCTCCGTTGTTCAAAGGCACTCACGATCCCGAAGGCGCCCAGAAGTGGCTGAAAGAGATTGAGAGGATCTTCCGGGTGATTGATTGTGACGAAAATCTGAAGGTGAGATATGGGACTCACATGCTGTCTGAAGAAGCTGATGATTGGTGGATGGCTAGTAGGGACGAGCTGCAAGCTGCAGGTGTTGCAATCACTTGGGCTGTGTTCAAGAGAGAATTCTTGCGGAGGTACTTTCCTGAGGATGTTAGAGGCAGGAAAGAGATTGAATTTTTGGAGCTGACACAAGGTAACATGACTGTGCCAGAGTATGCGTCCAAGTTTGTGGAGCTAGCAAAGTATTATGTCCACTACAATAATGATGAGGCTAGTGAATTCTCGAAGTGTGTTAAGTTTGAGAATGGTCTCCGCGATGAGATTAAACAGGGTATCAGATATCAGAGGATTCGCAGGTTTGTCGATTTGGTTGACTGCAACCGAATCTTTGAAGAGGACAATATTAAACTGAAGTCGTCGCACTCTCGCGAGTTAGTCGACAGGAAAGGGAAAAAGCATATGGATCGTGGTAAGCCTTATGGTAAGGGTAACCAGAAAGCTGGAGGCTGGAAGAAGCCTAGTGGGGGAGACTCTAGTGCCCCTATTAAGTGCTTCAAGTGTGGAGAACCTGGACATCGCATTCACGAATGCAAGAGTGAGGAAAAGAAGTGCTATAGATGTGGAAAGGCAGGTCACATTGCTATTGAGTGCAAAGGGAACACTGTAACTTGTTTCAACTGCGAGGAAGAAGGTCATATCAGTCCTAAGTGTCCTAAGCCGAGGAAGAATCAAGCTGGTGGTAAGGTGTTCGCCTTATCTTGTTCAGAGACTACTCCAGATGATCGGTTGATTAAAGGTACGTGTTTTATCCATGGCACTCCTTTAATTGCAATAATAGATACTGGGGCAACTCACTCGTTTATTTCATTGGATTGTGCTAAACGACTGAATTTGGAAATATCTGAGATTAATGGAAGTATGGTCATTGACACTCCTGCGTCGGGTTCAGTGACTACTTCGTTCGCTTGTTTGAACTGTCCAATTGATATTTTTGGTAGAGAATTCGGAATGGACTTAGTGTGCCTTCCGTTGGAACAACTTGATGTTATATTGGGTATGAATTGGTTGCAATTTAATCGGGTTCATATCAATTGTTTCACGAAGACGGTTATTTTTCCTGAAGATGTCAGTGTTGAGGATTTAGCGATGACGGCTAGACAAGTGGATGAAGCAATGAAGGACGGGGCTGTCGTATTCATGTTGATTGCATCCATGGAAGTGAAAAAGAAAGCGGTGAGTAGTGACTTACCGGTAGTATGTGAATTTCCAGAAGTCTTTCCAGAAGATGTAAGAGAATTGCCGCCAGAGAGGGAAGTAGAATTGATATTGAACTAATTCCTGGAACTAATCCTGTGTCGATGGCACCTTATCGTATGTCGGCATCGGAATTGACTGAGTTGAAGAATCAATTGGAAGATTTACTTGAGAAGAAATTTATTCGTCCTAGTGTCTCACCGTGGGGTGCACCGGTGTTACTAGTGAAGAAGAAAGAGGGTTCAATGAGGTTGTGTGTGGATTACAGACAACTCAACAAGGTTACTATCAAGAATCGGTATCCCTTGCCGAGGATTGATGACTTGATGGATCAACTAGTTGGAGCATGTGTGTTCAGCAAAATTGACTTGAGGTCGGGATATCATCAGATTCGGGTGAAGACGGACGATATTCAGAAAACAGCATTTAGAACGAGGTATGGTCATTACGAATATACAGTGATGCCATTTGGAGTAACCAATGCGCCGGGGGTTTTCATGGAGTATATGAATAGGATCTTCCATCCTTTTCTGGATCAGTTCGTAGTAGTATTTATTGATGATATTTTAATATATTCTAAGAATGAAAAAGAGCATGCGGATCATCTTAGAGTGGTATTGGAACTATTGAAGGAAAAGAAACTTTATGCAAAACTGTCAAAGTGTGAGTTCTGGTTAAACGAAGTGAGCTTTCTTGGGCATGTAATTTCTAAGGATGGTATTGCCGTTGACCCAACGAAAGTAGAAGCAGTATCTCAGTGGGAAGCTCCGAGGTCAGTTTCCGAAATCCGTAGTTTCCTTGGTCTGGCGGGTTACTATAGAAAGTTCATTGAAGGTTTTTCAAAGTTAGCATTACCGTTAACTAAGTTGACTAGGAAGGGTCAAGCGTTTGTTTGGGATTCGAAATGTGAAGAAGGATTCCAAGAGTTGAAGAAGAGGTTGACTAGTGCGCCGATCTTGATTTTGCCGAATCCGGCGGAATCTTTTGTTGTGTATTGTGATGCTTCGTTGTCAGGATTAGGAGGTGTACTGATGCAGAATCAACAGGTAGTCGCTTATGCGTCGAGACAACTCAAGGTGCATGAGAGAAACTATCCGACTCATGACTTAGAGTTGGCAGCAGTGGTATTTGTGTTGAAATTGTGGAGGCATTACCTATATGGTTCAAGGTTTGAAGTATTTAGTGATCACAAGAGTTTGAAGTACCTCTTTGACCAAAAAGAGTTGAATATGAGACAAAGAAGATGGTTAGAATTTCTCAAGGATTATGATTTTGAACTGAATTATCATCCGGGTAAAGCAAATGTTGTTGCCGATGCATTGAGTAGGAAGTCCTTGCATATGTCTATGCTTATGGTGAGAGAATTGGATTTAATTGAGCAATTCCGAGATTTGAGTTTAGTATGTGAAGACACTCCTACCAGTGTTAAATTGGGTATGCTGAAGCTGACTAGTAGTATTCTGGAGGAAATCCGAGAAGGTCAGAAGACTGATGTAGAGTTGGTTGATAAGTTGGCTCTGATTAATCAAGATAAAGGAGGTGAATTCAGAATCGACGAGAATGGTATAATGAGGTTTGGTAATCGTGTTTGTGTTCCTGATGTTGCCGAATTGAGGAAGAGTATTCTTGAAGAAGGACATCGTAGCGGATTGAGTATTCATCCTGGTGCTACCAAGATGTATCATGACTTAAAGAGGCTGTTTTGGTGGCCTGGAATGAGAAAGGAAATAGCTGAATTTGTCTATGCTTGTCTGACTTGCCAGAAGTCGAAGATTGAGCATCAGAAACCGTATGGAGCTATGCAACCGTTATTTATTCCGGAATGGAAGTGGGATAGTATATCTATGGATTTTGTTTCAGGTTTGCCGAGGACGGTGAAGAATTGTGAAGCTATTTGGGTTATTGTAGACAGGTTGACAAAGTCTGCTCACTTTATACCAATGAGAATGGATTACCCAATGGAGAAGCTGGCTCAATTGTATATTGACAGAATAGTGAGTTTACATGGTATTCCTTCGAGTATCGTGTCGGATAGAGATTCAAGGTTTACATCCAGATTCTGGGAAGGTTTGCAGAGGGCTTTGGGTACTAAGCTGAGATTGAGTTCTGCTTATCATCCGCAGACGGATGGACAGACGGAAAGAACTATTCAATCACTAGAAGATTTGTTGCGTGCTTGTGTGTTGGAAAGAGGCGGTGCTTGGGATAGTTATCTACCCTTGATCGAATTTACTTACAATAATAGTTTTCACTCGAGTATTGGTATGGCTCCGTTTGAAGCTTTGTATGGTCGGAGGTGTAGAACGCCTTTATGTTGGTATGAATCTGGCGAAAGTGCCGTGATTGGACCGGAAATTGTTCAGGAGACAACAGAAAGGATCAAGATGATTCAGGAGAAGATGAAGACTTCTCAGAGTCGTCAAAAGAGTTATCATGATAAAAGAAGGAGGACACTTGAATTTCAAGCAGGAGATCATGTGTTCTTGAGGGTGACCCCCACAACTGGTGTTGGTAGAGCACTGAAATCAAGGAAGTTGACTCCGCGATTCATTGGCCCGTTCCAGATTACGGAGAGGGTGGGAGAAGTGGCGTATCGTATTGCGTTGCCACCGACGCTTGCGAATCTGCATGATGTATTCCACGTATCACAGTTGAGGAAATACATTGCTGATCCATCTCATGTGATCCAAGTCGATGATGTACAGGTAAAGGACAATCTGACAGTTGAAACTTTGCCTATGAGGATTGAAGACCGAAGGCTGAAACAATTGCGTGGCAAGGAGATAGCACTGGTCAAAGTAGCTTGGGGAGGACCAGCAGGTGGGAATGTGACTTGGGAATTGGAGAGTCAGATGAAGGATTCCTATCCAGAGTTATTTGCCTAAGGTATGTTTTCGAGGACGAAAACTATTTAGTGGGGGAGAGTTGTAACACTCCATTTATTTTTTCATAATTTAATTTAATTAAATTAATTGAATTATGAGGAATTAAGCAATTGGGCTTGAGTTGTGGTTAGTAAGGGAGGGGGTGCATTGGTAGGCCCTGTTACTAATTAAAATAATTTTATTTTATTCTTAATAAAATAGAAGGAGTGGTAGAATAGAGAAGGTTACAGTATTGGGAAAAGAAGGCTGAACGTGAAAAGAGAAGAGGAACGGAGAAGTGCGACCGAGGAAGAGCGAAGAATCAACCTTCAGGTAAGGGGGGACTCTTCCGTTTATCTTCTATTATGGGATTATAGGTGGTAGGATAGAATTTGATCATGTTATTCGGATCAATTGGGTTATGCTTAGGTTGTAGAAATGCTAGGTTTTGGGAGAATTGATTTATAATGAATTGTGTTGATCATGTATGGTGATAATTGGATGGTTGAATGTATTATAAATGTGTTATAATATGTGTTATTTCACTGTATGCGGAATCTGGTTGGAGTGAGGTTGGTTTGGTAGTGATTCGGTGAAAGAGGGACGAAATCGCAGGCTGTTTTCTGCTATTCGGAGCGCTGGGATTCGCCAGTTCGCGCCGCGTCCCGGAGTTGGCGCCGCGAACTGCGTGGCAGAAGGCCAGGAAGTTTTGTTGTGCTCAGTACGCGCCGCGAGAGTATGGCCGCGCCGCGAAGGCGTAGTTTCTTCTCGTTCCGCGCCGCGAAGCCTTGTTTGCGCCGCGAAGGCGTTGTTCCGATTCGTTCCGCGCCGCGAACCGTGTGTGGCGCCGCGTGCTGTTAGTTGTTGCGACTGTTCATTTTGAAAAGTTTTAAAGAAGTGTAACTTTTAAACCGTAAGCCGGATTTTGGTGCCGTTTCGAGTACAGTGAAGCTAATCAAATAATTTATATACTCAAATGGTGTTTTGAGTTGTGGCTTGAATTATTTTTACAACACTCGATCTTATTTGTTTGTGGTAGGATATGCTTGTAGGTACACTAATGAATGTTTACCTGTATAATGTTGTGGTTGTAATTGGTGTCTATTGTACATGTATTGTTGGTATAAATATGTGTCTTATTGATGATTATGACATTAATTGATGTATGTGGGTGATGAGCATGTTATGGTTGATGCATGCATTCATAATCATTTTGGTGGCTGGTCCTTGACGATGGTGGATCAGTGGTAGCTAATTCCCATTGTGTGGAATTAGTGAGTGGGTGTTACCGTATCCTTGATGATGGTGGATCGGTGAGTTGGGTTATCCCAGATTTTGGTACCACATGCATGTAGTTGCATTGCATTAGGCTGTTTTGCCATTATAACATGAATGGAAGATTGTCCAATGTTATAATATGTGTTAATTTGATTGTTTGCTTGCTGATGGTATGGTTTGAATCTGATCATAACTGTAATTGGGTGAATGGCATGTGAAATGATATTTTATTATCTATATCTTATAACATTAGTTAAATGTGAATGAGACTCACCCTTACTGTTGTTATTTTTCAGATTAAGGAGTAGCTCTCGTACTTGGTGAGGATTAACTCGTCAAGTAGTTCGTTAGAGTCAGTGGGGTCCGTGTCATGCTCTGGTCGTGTAACACTGGGGGCGTCGTTTAGAGTTACTTGTTAAACTTTTTATTTTGGATGGATTTTATGTTTAACGTTTTAAGTCTGTAACTTGGCCGGTTGTTATTCCGATGTTAAAGATAATTCCGCTGTGTTAAACATGATGATCTGAATAAATTTGGTTGACGTTCTCCTTTATGGCATGACATGAGTATTATTGTTTAATTATTTGGAAGTTGTAATGCCCTTTTTCATGTTTACTCTGAGTATTATTTATTATTTATGCGGGGTATTAGAAGGGTGTTACATCTGGACTTATTGATCTTGAATACTTTTTGCAGTTCTTTCCAAACACTTCAGATTACTTCAAAAGAGAACTCCAACGAAGTCACCCAAGAGTTGTAAATTTTGCCTTACTTTAGGGATTCGAGCAATGCGAGTGATGCAATGCTCAAGATAAGAGTACGTCTTGCTTATCCCTCAATCGGGAGCCCCAAGTATAGTTGCTAGAGTAGTAATCGTCATCCTAAATGGAAAGAATCTTGTATGATCATCAACTTAAGAGAGCTACTTGTGGTGAAGAAGACTCAACATTAGAATCTTAACCAATTGTGATTCCAACAAACAAGGAAACGAATGAGCACAAGGCAATAGAATCACATCAATTTGTTTCTCATATTCTTCTTGTCTCTGTTAAGCAAGGCCACTGAGAAGGAGATCCTGAGAAAAGGCAACTGATATATGAAGTAGAACCTTGAGAATGAGAAGCGTTGTGAAGAACACTCTTGATTACCACATGGAAGAAGATTCTAACGAAGTCACCCAGGAACTTGTAATGCTTTAAGGGATTCGAGCAATGCGAATGATACAATGCTCAAGATAAGAGTACGTCTTGCTTATCCCTCGATCGGGAGCCCCAAGCAACTTCCACACATGTACAGGAGATGATTACCAATTTAGCTTCAATATCCATCATTAGGAGTGAGAGTGGATGATTCTTGCATTTCTTGATATTAGGCATTAGGCACAAACCAACAACATCTGAATCAGTGGCGTCACGACTTTTATGGTTTTCAATCTTCTTTCCAAGAGGTGGAGCCTTTTGTCAATCTCACTAATCGGAAACTTGAAGACTTCAATTTCCAAATTGTTCTCATGATGTGTTTCCTCCTTAAGAGTGATAGGAATCTCAACTATGCTTCAGACATTTGAATCCATAAGACATTCTCTTGAGGTGAGATTAACATTTGCATTTGGCTTCTAAGGAACTTGTCTCAACTCTTCGTGTCTAAGAGAAAAACTTGAAGAACCTCCATACATTGATTCATGTTAATCCCCATTTCTGGTCTCATCTCAATCAAAAACCGCACGGAGTTGTTCCATAGTTGATCTAGGAGCTTGTGGCGGTGAGAAGTCAAATCTGTTGTTGATCTTGGAATCTGAGCAGAAAGGGTCCCATAAGTCTCTGAGAGAACCATGAAATGCATGATAGTATGAATGCATGTTTCATTTATGAGAGATCCTAAAGTCTTTTTACACTTTCCTTTTTCTTTTTTCTTTTGGAATCCAAGCTTTGTTTTATATGGAGTATATTTTCTTTTCTTTTTTCTGCTTTTCTATTTCCTTTTTTCTTTTTGTTTTTTTCTTCTTCTTGGAAATAGGCTTTAGGATCCCCCATAAATGAAGTGGATAAAGCAATGATGTTATGCAATGCAAAAGCACGGAATCGAGGTCCATATAATCTTAGTAGCATATGTACAATCCTCTGAATGACTGATATAAAACCTCCTTGCAGGCCAAATGTCACAGGATCAAAGGTTTGACGCCTTTTTGAATACCAGAATATCAAGCACCATGAGAACAGACCAAATAAAGGTTCGACCTCAAATATGAAGAAGCAGTGGTATGTAGGAGTCAAGGTTTCCTGTCCCACCCCAATCTCACGGGTATGAAGTCTAGACACGGACAAGTGGTCCCTAATGGTCACTAGGGTCTACAGTTCCCATGGGGTACAAAGTGTTTGAGGCAACAAGCGTGCCAGACACAGTGTTCCATGAAAGAACCTCGCCCAGTTGTGGTACCCCATGTCAAACTCAGCCATAGCAAGCGCTACGGGAGTCAACATGAGCATCCACGCTAATCCTATGTGTCACTGGCCTGGGTAGTGGGCCTTTTACCTCACAAAACTCCCCACCTGCAAAACAAAGCAGAAAAATATGTGGCCCCCACAGGGACCCATAATATAGTCCAGATGCATGATGTGCAAGCAGAAATAAACATGATATGCAAGCAGAAAATAAACATGCAAACATATATACAAGATATAGACATAAAAAACAAATAAACACCCAATAAAATAAAACAAACAAAGGCTAGGATCGACTTGCTTAGGCCTCCCCAGCAAAGTCGCCAGCTGTCGCACGCTCGCGAAAAATGAACAGAGTCGCCACCAATATATTTATCCCATAAGGGAAAGGAATATCAGAAAACCTAACAAAGGAAGGAACAGGGTCTTGCGACCAGAGAATCAAGGTACGGGAGTCGGTTACGCAAGGGGAAGGTATTAGCACCCCTCGCGCCCATCGTACTCGATGGTATCCACCTATGTTTGTTTCCATCTAAAGGGTGTGTATCTATGTATAAAATCTAAATGCGAATGCATGCAAAAGAAATACGGGGAAAAGAAGGAATATTTACAAGTGTGCTCGTTCAAGCCCCGCGACTTGATGCCTACGTATCCTTTTCAGGAATCAGAGCGCCGTAGTTCGGCTCACGATTTTCTGTTTGTTTTTGCGTTTTTTAGTTGGGCGGAGTTAACGCTCGCGCTCTTGCATAAGGGATCGCCTAGAATGCAATGGAGCGGAGATAACGATGCCCTTAAGAAAAGAGAGAAGAGAGAGAGTTTGAGTGTTTCGAGGAAATCCCTAAAGTAAGGGAAACTCGAGTTACTCTTTGGTTTGTGTCTTTTAACGTTGGGAACTTACGCCTGAATGGGACCCTTAAGCAAGGGAGATCCAAGCACTCGAACATTCCCTTAAGCAAGGGACGTTCAAGCTTCCATTCCCTTTTTAAGAATTTTCACTTTGATTATTAGTGTTTTAAGTATTTTCTTTGTATTTTTTAAAGGGGTTTTTATTCGGACATTTATTAGATGTTTTATGTTGTAAAAGAAAAAGAATGAAAAAGGGATTTCTACCTAATATTATCATGGTTTCTACCTAAGGTTAGGATTTAAAAGAAATATGAAAATTAAAGCATTAAGTAGAATATTGAAAATAGCATGAAGGCATGGAAAAGAACAAGTCAAAATGTAGCACAAAGTGAATTAAAAGTACTATTATTTTTATATTGATTTTTATGAGAGAAATTGAATTACAAGTCAAGTAAAAAGACTAAAAAACAAATAGCTTAAAACTAATATTTTTTATGAACATTTTTCATATGACGAAAATTAGAATTGAAGTCTAAAAGTAAAAGGAAGAAAATTAGTATTTTTATTATCTAAAAGAAATAGGAAAAATCTAGTTAAAACCTAAATCTATTAATGGAAACAGGGGGTGCAAACTGGATTAATGGGCGTGATTAGTAAATCGGATGCAGGCCCAACCGGGAGGCCCTAAGGGATTTTTGTTGTAGATTGATTTGCCAAAACTGGTGCAGTGTCATGGGCCAAGGGGGGTGAACCAGAAGCAATTCGCAGGCCCAGGGGAGAGGTCCATATTTTCAGATTTTTGTTATTATCATTTTGCTATCAACAATAGTAAAAACAATTGATTAAATAAAATAAATAAAAATAAAATGAAAAATAAAAAGGGAATTAGGTCAAGAGACATGTGACCTTTGAAGTTTCACGAACTCTCTTCTTCCTCACTCGCGAATTCAGCGGCGCGGTGGAGATCCTCTTCTCCGATCAACCTTTGAAGCATCGCCGTGAACAGAGACGAAACGCACCGATCTCATCTCTTCGATCATGCTCTCTTATCTCTCAGATTTCTTTCGCCTATGATGAATTCTTCTCCGATCCAAACTTTCACAGCGCCGCCGTGATAAACCAAACGCGTCCTTCTTCTTCGCCTCTCAATCCAAATTTTCCACACCGATATGGAGCGAAGCTTCGAAGATAGAGAACAGGACAACAAAGGCGAGCTTATTGATTATTTGGTGAAATAAACGCAATGAGCTTGAAGGAGTTTTCAGGTATGTTTGATTTCGCGCTTCTTGTATCTTCTCCTTCTTCTAATTCCTCCAATTCTCTTCTTCTTCTTTTTGTGATTTTCTTTGCTTCTTCTCTGAGTCTTGTGTGTGATGAGTCGTGTTGTTGCGTTTATGAGTATGCGATGTGGTTTGGCTCAACTGTTAGAGCTTCAGATGTTGAAGCTCTATCAGCTATGGTGTGAGAGCGGGTAGTAGGGATTGGGAGAGATGAAGTTGCAGAGAGAGAGGTGAATCATGGGGAATGGAGTGTGTTATGAAATGAATCAGAAAATGGCGTGATTTGAACTATGGAGGGAAGGGAGATTATATAGAGGAGGTGATGAGCTAGGTTCGGTTGAGTGTGAGGCTTGGAATTAGGTTCAGAGTCTGTTAGGTGAGGTTAGGAGATTGCTGACTAGGATTGGAGGTTGTTATAGGGAGGTTTGGATTCAGTTATGGGTTGTTGATGTTAGTTACATGGTATGCTGAGTTGGCACAGTTTATTGAAGGTTATTTAAGGGCTTTGGTTACAAATCTGAAAGTTTGTTATGGTTAAAACAGTTAAGAGACAGTTAGATGAAAACTGAAGTCGGTTATAGGTTGACAGTTAGGAAGTTAGTTAGTTATGATTTTGTTAAAGGTAATTAGAATTATGATTGGATAGTGGTGAATGGACGAAGGTTAAAGATTAATTAAAACAGACTGTTTAGTAATTAGCAGTAGCAATTTGTAGGGTGATAGGTTAGTTCAATCAAAGAGATGTTCGCAAAGACGACCCGTTACTAGCTAGTTTGTGATTTCTGTTGAATGAACGAAAATGCGAAGCCGGCTGTTAGTTGTTGTTATGAGCTGAAGTGTAAAAGCATTAGTTGGTAATCATTCTTTTGTTTTCTGTGCTTCTGAATTGGTTTGAAAATGTATAGTTATGGATCCGTTTTTCTGTATTTGGTGCAGGGCTGTTTATTTGAATTTTGTTTCGATACTCATGAAATTTGTATCTACAAGTGAATGGCTGTTTGTGATATCTATGACTGTTTTTGGTTTGGTTTTTGAATTGTATGGTTAGAATTGAGTTAGGTTCTGTTGAAGTTAGGATGAATTGATTTGAAAATGATACGGAATGGGATTGTTTTGGTTTAGTTTGCGGAACTGTTTTGAATGAAGATAGTTGTGTGATATGGTTTGAATGTGTTGGTGTATGTGAGTGATGAATTGATACATGACTGCATTGTGTGTGAAATTGTATGGCTTTTCTTGATGCATGCAGGGACCGATTCTAACTGTTTTTTGCTTTCCCATCTTCTGAACTAATGCAGGGCGGCTTCGGATGTGTTATTGCGTGGACTGTTTAGTGCATATTTTGTTTTGATGTAAGTTTGCTCCTGAATGCTGACTGCTCTTGGCGCGATGAGATGCCGCGGATGGATCGGTGAATCAATTAGAATCAACTATACAGTCAGGGTGTTGATAGCTAGAAAATGAGTTTAGCAATTCCTGTTAGTGTAAATGTATTTACTTGGAGTTTATTGTGAACTGAAGTGGATTGGTGGGAGTGCTTTATGACTGTGTATTGAATTGTGATTCATAGATGGACTTCTGTTTGGACTTTGAAATATGGTTTTCTTTGTTTTGTAATGGGATGGTAGCTGAATGGTGTAGGGAGATACTGTATGTGAATTTTGTAGGGACATGTAATGTTTATGCTTTGGCTTATGGAACCGTTTGGAATCTGATGAATTAGTATTGCCAACTGCTTTGAGCCCTTTTATTATTATTTTTTATCTTTTGATTGCAACCTTGGTTGGATCATGAAGGTGGATACTGTAACACGATATTGCAGTAACAAAAGGTTTGGAACTTGTAATGAGAACTCCTTGAGTGTAAGGGCCTCTAGTGTCTTGAATAAAGTTTGAATCCTTAGCATTAACAAACATGCCCAAAATTTATCCTAAGATGGACTTAGTCAAAACGTGACCATAAACCCCTAGACTTGAAACAATGCCGTATCTCTTATCCAATACTTGCAGATAGCCCAATCAGTTGACTTAAAGATGAATCAACTTGAATTGACAAAATGAATCCCAACGAATCCACTTCTTTCTCTTGCATAAGAACCAAAGCCAATTAATGATTTATGACCTTGTAATGAAGTGGCCCAATATCTCAAATGATAGTAAAACCAACTTGAACCAACCGACTCCATTAAGCCTCTGATGATGATGATAGAAACTTGCATCCATAAGTCAAAATTCAAAGAAGAACCAGATGAATCATGCCACACTTTTCAAGGTCTTTGATCCCAAGCCAAAGTTATTCGTTAATGATGCATGAGTTAATTTAATGTCCTAATGGAGGTATGCAGATGAAATACGAAGCTAAAGCCAGTTAGAAATTAAAGGGTAGGACAAATTTGGGGTATGACACACATATTTCCATGGTATTTTATCCATGTATAAAGTTAAAAAGGGTTTCCTTGCACCTGAAGGCTTATTAGCCATATGGCTTCCTTAACCCATTCAACAAGGGAAATATATTCTTGCTAGTAGTACATATTTCCAACATTGATTGTTGATTTTCCTTCTAACTTATAACTATCTCAAATAACATAAATACAAAACCCTATAGAATTTTATACCGTCCACATTACCCGTATGATCTGAATCTACAAAACCCTTTAAAGTGTCTTCCCCTGGACTTTACTTTATTTTTTTACTTTCAACCATTTTTTAAAGAATAATTCAAATATTTCAATGTCCACTTCAAAACTTCCTGATGAATCTAACCTAGATTTGCCAAAATTTAACTTACTATAATGACTCTATATGCTAAATCTAGAGTACTATAAACTATACCATACAAAATTCTTCCAAACCCAATTTCATAGGGAGTACTCTTCATTATTTTCTTCTCTTTATTTGTTTAAGGACATTTCTTAACCGAAGACTTCGTGTGATGGCCTAAGTAAGTATTAAAATTTTTAGCATCTTGCTTTCTAAACCGCTCCACCAATTTATTCAAGTAACTAAAGTGAGATGAGAACAATCAACTCTTCTTACGGCTTCTCATGATATCCATCCCCATAATTCTTTTGGCTTCACCGAGATCTTTCATCTTAAATTCACCATTCAAGATCTCCTAAATCTTACTGATCTCTATCTTTTTAAAGCTTTCCATCAAAATATCATTGTAATACGGTGAACTGACTTTTATGAGATGTCGCGGTTAAGCAAGAGTCGCCACCGACTTTTATTTTATCCAATTGGAAAGGCAAAAAGAACAGGAAAGACCTTTGAAAGATTTTGAGTTCGGGGGGTAGGTTATACAAAGGGAAGGTTTAAGGCACCCTTTGCATCCATGGTTATCCATGGGTTCTTAATTGCTTAGCTCACTTTGAAATGTTTGAAAAATGTTTGCAGTGAATAAAGAAAAAGATTTGAATAAGGACTTTAGCTTTTAAATAAGCGTAGCCTTTTTGAATTGATTTGAAAAGGAGGTGTGAAAAGCATTTCGAATTTTGAATTGAATGTGAGCAAGCATTTAAGAACACCTACCCTAAGATTGTCTTTCTTATTCTTTAAGTCTTTCGGGCGAAAGGGTCTATCCATACCATGAGAGGGCAGGAAGTCTTTCATTGGATTTGAACGGGTCATCGAGAGTATCGTTTGCCATAAGACTGTCCCTACCATAAAGGGGGCAGGTAGTCTAAGGGAAGGATAAGAATAGTCATTATTAGGCAACCAAGAGGACACCTCGGCAATCGAAAAAGACTATCACATCATTTGTAGGCAACCTCGAGGGACGAGATCATATAATCGAAGGCAGCATCGTAGGAACTTATTATCTTTTGTGATGAGAATGAACTGAGGGCAACATTTGCTGAGGCGTCCTCGTATCCGAGGGACTTGACTATTCTGCACTGAAAAGGCAACAGGGCAACAGGTAACAGGCAACAAAAGGGGTTACCATAAAAGGTGTGTGGGTGCACAATCACGTGGTTGATTCAGATATATTATCTTGTAAATTAGATATTCTAATTCTGTTCAGAGTTGCACTCCCTAGAATTACTAACCACTCAGTTATAATAACAGTTTAAGTGCCTTCAAGGCCAAATAATACAAACCAGGAGAAGTTACAAAATATATAGCCATGGGGAAGGGAAAAAACAATAATATAATCCAATAAAATAATAGGTTTAACACAAGTAATAATATCGGAGAAATTAAACAAGAACGAGTTTAGGGTTACCGAAGGTTTGAGCTTTAATCGGTTGGTTAACCCTGAAAATCAATGAAGGAAAAATAAAAGGGGTGAGTGTAGGAGGGATTCATTTACTATTTGAAGTAAATCCTATTTTGGGAAAAAGGAAAAATAAAAATTAAAATGATATTTAAACAAGAAAAGAATTAGAAACTTAGCTTTTGATCTGATATGGCGCATGGCTGAAGGATCTTTGATTAACCCTGAAAATTGGGCACAAAGAAGAGAAATGTTAGTGTAGGAATGATCTAATGACAAACCTCGCAACCCTGATTAGGGCACAAGTTAACCATGGTTAATGAAATAAAACCTTAAATCAATTAATTATTGGTTTTCAACCTAATTAATTAATTCGGCAAAAACTAGGTTTTGATTAAATTAACCCTAACCCAAAAAATAATCAAATTAATGAATTGATTTAAATTGTTAATTCAAATAAACATATTTTAAATTATTATAAAATTAACAAAATAATTTCAACTATTATTCTAAATTAACAAGTTAATTAATACTTTAATTATTTAAATTAAATTAAAATAATCATCAAAGTATTTTATCATATTTTTTTAAAATAAAAGTTACATAAAGAACTAATCTTTAAAAGAATTTTAATTAAAAAATAATAAGAAAATAAAATAATAATAAAAGAATGAATAAAAATAAAAAATAAAAAAAAATAAAAAATTAGGAAGACTTAGGTGCGATTGGGTGTGGACGGCTTTTGAGGTTCCATGGTGGATTCTCAATTTTATGTGCCTTGGATCTGGAAAGGAGGGAATCCTAGGGCTCTGAGAACGAGGGCGCATCATATCTCCCTTAGGCCATGCGTATGGAATCAATAGGCATGTTATTACATAAAAAAATATTGCAGGAGGGCTGACTCGAACCCGCGCCCCCTGCGTACCATGACTTTTAAACTCTTTCATCTTGCCACTGAGCCGTTTTTGTTGCCCTGTAAGACACACACTCAAAACACTAAATATGTAAACATTAGTTCATTTAAATTTTAAAACCAGAAGACCCGCGCCCAGGCCCCCTTCATCTTCAACCTTTGCTTTTTCTGGAAAAGGACTATTGCCCACGGTTTTTAGTGCGTGGCCATATCCATTCAACCTTACAACCTGCAAATTAACACCAATAAACGCAATAAAACAGTACAGATCGATTGTATATAGCCTTGCGAATCCTATGAGGCCTTTAGTTTGGTCTGAAATCGGGTATAATCAAATATCCCCAAAATCATGAACCTAAACCCTAACTATGGCCAATCGTGATTCCTATACCAAAGCTTGCAATTAACGATTCAAACACGATCCAAACAATCACATGAACATGTATGTATGCTTAAAGATCGTTTAAAATACATAAATTGAAAGATAGAGTTTAAAAAAATAAGGGAGCAAAACCGTGAGTATGGAAGGCCTATTTCTGGGCGTGTTAGGCTCTGGAGATCCTCCAATTCGTTTCAGAGTATGTCGAAGGAACTTTCTTGATCCCCAAACGGCCTTGATTTGTCCTCCAAAGCCAATATCGATTTGTCCCTTCCTTTGAACTTCTTGAAGCTTGCACACGGTTTTCAGAGTTCCAATCATTGTGAATTCGTCCCCTGCACTTGGTGATGTTTATGCTTATATATGGAGTAGAATAGGTTAACAAATTGGCATAAAATCTCCATTGAATCAAAGATTTGATATTGATTGAAATTTGTTTTGAAAACCTTCTAATTTGGTCTCAATCTTAATTTTCTCTCACCAATCTCACTTAGCACGAAATTATATTGGATATATGGTATAAATGGTGATTGAATGAAATTGGAATAAGATCCTTAATTGAATATTTGAATTTTACATGATTTTTATAAATTAATATCACTTTTACATGATTAAAAATTCATATAAAATCATATAAAAATCCAAAAATTCGTGGCAACTTAATTTAGGGCCTTAGATAACTTGAGGATCAAGATTGGATCATAAAAAGTTGGGCCTCTTTGCAAAGAAATCCATTTTGAAGCCTTTTGTTTCACATTTTCTCTCTCAAAATTGTCCAACTTTGACAAGGCATATCTCCCTCAATTTTTAAGGTATGGAGGAGTTCTAGGACTTTTTGGAAACCTCAAGTTGTCCTCTACAAGCCACTTTGGAAGCTTTTTTTCCATTTGGGGATTTTATCTTGATGATATGGGCTTTGACAAAAAACTGCTTTTGATTGACTTTCAAAAAGGACCTATAATCTTTTGATCCATATCTCTCAAATGAAGCATTTTTAGACTTGGCTTGTGAGAGACAAAATTGTAGAGAATTCAATTTCCTTCAAAATGAGATTTGGATGGGAAATTTCTAATGTTCCATGTGAAAGTTATGGCTGGTCAAAGTTCAATTGACTTTCTCCTATGAAAACCCTAATTTAGAAACTTTTGGCTTTATTGATTTCTGATATTTTCTTGATGAATCATGATCAATCCTTGATCAAATGATGAATGATACTTCAAAATAAGGCTGTTGACAAAAAATCAGGAGTTTTGACTGTACTTTGACTACAGTTAACTTTTAGGTCAAACTAGTCGACTACTTATCAAACTTATGAGTCAGAGCTTGAAACTTGGCATGAGGATCCTTTGTGGCATATGAGAGACCATGGGGTCCATTTGAGGTATCAGAACCTAAGTCTCCTTTGAGAAGAGTAAAAACCCTAGTTGGACGGTTTGTTGTTTAGGAGAGAGACTGCATGCTTCTTTCTTGTGTATCTTTGAGTATTTGAAAGTCAGATGGACTGAAATATGAGTAAATATGATGGGCAAATTTTGGGGTATGACAGCTGCCCCTGTTCAATTTTCTTATACCTGAGGATGTAGATTGGCTTGTGTGCCTGTCGGAATATGAAGGTAGAAGAGGATTGAACACTAGAATGCCCAGGAATTTGCCCTAGCTGAAGTAGGGACTTTTGCCAGAGACGGGCTTAAAGATGCCGTCCAGGTGTTGGGAGTATGAAGTGGTCTTAAAGACGCCATCTGCTTTGATAAGCTGAAAGTCGGAATGAGTCATACGTTAGACTATATCTGGTAGGGAGTGCTAGGACGAGTCATTTATTAGACCATATATGAAGAGGAATACCAGAACGAGTCGTACATTAGACCATATCTGGAAGTAGGACATCAGAACGAGTTATTCATTAAACCATATCTGAAGGAGAATATCAGAACGAGCCGTACATTAGACCATATCTGATGAAAGATGTCAGAGCGAGTCATTCATTAGACAATATCTGAAGAGGAGTACCAGAACGAGTCATACATTAGACTATATCTGGACTTGAAGTGTTGAGAAGTAGTTGTTGAATGTTGATCGTGTCATCACCGTTCGTGGTAAATGAGTTAAACTTTGGAAAAGTTGATCGTTTCTACACCGTTCGTGATGATAGAATTAGATCTTTGGAGGTCGATCGTGTCGGCACCGTTCGTGGTAGCTGAATTAGATCTTGGAAAGATAATCGTGTCTACACCGTTCGTGATGATAGAATTAGATCTTTGAAGGTCGATCGTGTCAGCACTGTTCGTAGTAGCTGAATTAGATCTTGGAAAGATGATCGTGTCTACACCGTTCGTGATGATATAATTAGATCTTTGAGAGTTGACCGTGTCAATACCGTTCGTAGTAACTGAATTAGATCTTGGGAAGATGATCGTGTCTACAGCTTTCGTGATGATAGAATTAGATTTTAAATATTTGATCGTTTCAGTACCGTGTATAATAATTGACTTAGATCTCATAATGTTGATCGTCTCAGCACCTTTTGGGGTCACCAATTTAGATCTTGTAATGTCGATCGTCTCAGCGCCTTGTGTAGTAACTGATTTAGATCTTAAGAAGATGATTATCTCTGAACTATCTCTGGAAAATATCCGGAACTAAGTATCAGAACTAAATCTATGTCTTGATTATCTCTGAACTATCTAAGTATCAGAATTAAATCTTTGTCTTGATTATCTCTGAACTATCTCTGGAGAATGCCCGGAACTAAGTATCAGAATTAAATCTTGGTCTTTAATTATCTCTGAACTATCTCTGGAGAATACCCGGAACTAAGTATCAGAATTAAATCTTGGTCTTGATCATTTCTGAACTATCTCTGGAGAATACCCGGAACTAAGTATCAGAATTAAATCTTGGTCTTTAATTATCTCTGAACTATCTCTGGAGAATACCCGGAACTAAGTATCAGAATTAAATCTTGGTCTTGATCATTTCTGAACTATCTCTGGAGAATACCCGGAACTAAGTATCAGAATTAAATCTTGGTCTTGATCATTTCTGAACTATCTCTGGAGAATACCCGGAACTAAGTATCAGAATTAAATCTCTGTCTTGATTATCTCTGAACTATCTTTGGAAGATATCCATAATTAAGTGTCAGAACTAAATCTCTGTCTTGAATGAGCGTCAGAATTAAATCGTTGACTTGATTATCTCTGCACTATATCTAGAAGATACTATTCACTTGGTTTGTAGGAATAGACTGAAAAAGCAGTATTAATTTTATGCAATGTCGTGATGCATGTTTATTTTTGAAATGAATGAGATTGTATGCATATGCCATGAGGCGTATATATGTTATGTGTGTTCCATGAGGCGTATGATGTATGAATGCAAAATGTTTGTTAATAATGATAGAAGATTGTAGCAGCGTCTGGCGGGGAAAATAAATCCTTGACTGTTGTGGAGAATACAGAACCCGAGGATACTTAGCTGGGGATTTTTGGCTTCTGCTTGGGGATGAGAGCCATTTGAATGATTGATCTTGATGTACCCTGACTGGGGATAAGAGAGATGAATAACCTTGTTTGGAGAAGAGAAAAGAGTCGGGGAATCGGCAGTGTCGAAGATGTAAAACTCCGTTGAGGAACTAAGTCTCTGTTGGGAAGAGAACATTTGAAGATATCTTCTCGAGGACTACTCTGTGGGGATATGATCCTGTGAAACCGACACTGTGAGAAGGCATGGATGTTTTGAACGTTGCCCCCAGTATTATAGTAACTGCCATTCCTGGATTTGTAATGAATGTTGGTTGAAGTGTCAAACAGGTTTTGCACAGCTTTGCCTCTACTAGTAGGGAATTTGAATAGATTCGCCTTGTGAGGACCTTATGAGATGTGTACTATGGGAGACCTGCCCCTAGTAATCATAAACTGAGGATGATTCCCCTGACTGATCGAGAGGTAGCTTCAGACCCACTTGGGTGCATGCCCCTTATTGATTTGTATTCTTTGAGGGATTCTCGGAATTTTGACCTGATTGCCCCAGATTGATTGGACAAAGCACGTCGTGCCCCTTGTATTCATTGATTTCTAATCAACTGAGTCAGTGTAAGAGATGTTATTGCTGAAGTGGCTTCGTCTGTCGGGATGATTTTTAGTCATTAGTCGTACCCTATGCAGATTCTTCATGATGCTAACATTCGAAAATATGTAGCAGAATATGTTTAATAATGAATTCATGAGATGCAATGCATATGTCTGTCTTGGGTTTTTGAAAAACATTAAAACAGGAGATGTAAAAGCGTGATATTTGTATAAAACATGATATCAACTCGGCATTTATGGCAAACCTTAAGGAGTCAGGATACCTTTTCGGTGACAGTATGCTTTCGAACTAACCATGCTTCAGTTAGGACTTTCAAAGGTTGTAACGTGGCTTGGTTCACGGTTTAAGAAACAAAGGATAATGGCTCAAAGTTTATTTGTACCCATCCCGATCTTCGTGATGTTCTTTGATCCTATGCTCAGTTAACCTTTCGTTTAAGTCCTAGCAGAGCTTGAAGTCGTAATATTGACATTTGACGATGGTTAAAGTACCGGAAGTTTATTTTGGACAGGCAGTCATCCTTTGTTGTAATACTTTCTTTTTGTCGAGGATTTGTAGTGACCTCTTTTGAAATGTTTTCTTTTGTCGAGGATTTGTAGTGACCTCTTTTTGACTTTGTTGTCCCTAACTTTTGCCTGAACTGTTTATTTTTTAGATTACAGTCAGCGAGATATTTCGATTTTCAATAAGTCTCCTTCATAGGTTTTGACTTAACAATTTTTTTTCTTCTTTTTTATGGATATTGACTGCCTGACTTACTGGTTGCGGGAACCCATCATTATTTATCTAAACAACAGCTAGTACAATTGAGTTAACTGAGCAACTACCCTGCCCCAGGTTATGATTAAGGGTTTAATTTGTATGAGAAAGAAAACTCCTACTCCTTAGGCTCAAAGGGGTTGACGAGGGATTAACATCCTTATATCTCCACTGTTTAGGGATTGAAACAATGCCTACACATCGCAGCATAGTCTGTTCAAAAGCATACTGTATGAGGTTGCGGTATCGTTTTCGTCATCCTACCTTAAAAGACTTACAGCTTAGCAGAAGTTGAACATCACAACATAAATAAAAAGTAAAGACACAATTTAAATGAGTGAAAGTGAAGTAATTTATTCAAGACAAACATATGCAATGCACTAATGATGATTATTGAAATAGATAATGTCTATCATAAGTTAAATGTTTAAACAAACAGAATAGAAATTTGCAAATGAAAGTAAATATAATGATTCAAAAGACATCCTTCTAGCCATCCACAACATCAGCAGTCTTGTTGTGATTAAGCATGGGAACAGTGATCACGTTTGGGGTTGCAGGAGGGTCGAACTCAATTTCGCCTGCGTCGATCATATCTTGGATCTTATTCTTCAACGGCCAACAATTCGCTGTGTCATGTCCAAAACTATTAGAATGATATGCGCACCTCGCATTGGGTTTGTAGCTAGGAGCAGAGGTGTTAGGATTCTTAGGAGGATCCCTCAGGGTAACCAAATTTTCCTTTAGCAGGTGTTGTAAGGCTTGAGCTAGCGACATATTGATCTTTGTGAATTGACGCCTGGGTGTGTCTTATTTGTTTTGATGACCTTGTTGAGGCGCCGGTGTGGAGATCAGAACTGCCCCAATAGATTGGTCATGGTTTCTCCTTTTCTGCCCATACACAGCATTGGACTCTGACTTCCCATTGAAATGCTTCTTTGTAGCACCTGAGGATGGAGCCACTTGAATCTTACCACTTCAGATGCCACTCTCGACACGTTCCCCAGTCAGTATAAGTTCAGTGAATCCAGATGATGAACTTCCCAGCAAATGACTATAGAAAGGACCAGTCAGTGTACTCATAAACATATCTACCAACTCTTTGTCAGCTAAGGGAGGTTGAACTCTGTCGGCCAGGTCTCTCAATTTTTAAGCATACTCCTTGAAGCTTTCGTTAGGACCCATGGACATGCTTTGTAATTGTGTACGAGTTGGCGTTAGATCAGCGTTGTATTGGTATTGCTTGTAGAAAGCAGTTTCCAAATCTTCCCATGTATGAATGTTGGCACCGTCCAGTTGATAGTACCATTCGAGTTGAGTTCCAAACAAGCTCTCTTGGAAGAAATGGATCCACAGCTTCTTATCAGCAGTATGAGGCTGAATCTTCCTCACATAGGATTTCAAGTGCATTTTAGGACAAGAGACTCCATCATACTTAGCAAAGGTCGGAGTCTTGAATTTCGGGGGAATAATGACCCCTGGGATGAGTCCTAGTTCTTCAAAGTCTAGCCCGGGTACCTTTTGAATTTCCATGGCTTTCATGTGTTCTTCCAGCAACTTGTATTTGTCATCAGGATGTTCATCCTCATGGTAATAGTCCTCCTCTTCTTTGGAGGGCTTGGCAGAATCATGGTTACTTTTTGCATCAGTTTTGATACTAGCATCATCATCATGTTGTTCTTCGTCGTCACTGTCTTCAGAGACTTCGGCTTCCCTGAGTTGCAAGATCGGTCTAAGCTTTTTCCCCAGAGTCTTCTTGCCCTTCTTCTTCTTGGTAAGGATGGTCTTCAGCTCTTCTTGCCCCTTGGTCAAATTCAGAATCAAGGCTTGGAACTCGGCATTTTGAGCTTGGAGATCCTTAATTGATTGTTCGAGATTCATGATGCTGAAATAAACAGCGAGGAGGTGAGAAACCTGTGGTAGAAACTTGTGATGCGATGTTATGAATTCAGATGCAATGTTTTCAAGGTTCTTTAAGGAATATAGTTAGCACGTTTAGAGAATGATTTGGTCGCATCTTCGTTCGAAGAAATCTGATTCTGGGATGTTCTTCTTTGGGAATCAAGCTCACCATATCCGGTGGGTCATAGCCTCTGATTCGGGATACTTCTGAATTTGAAGGTACATGGCTAGAGGAAAATAAATCCTCTTGCCCCTTGATAGGTACGGTGACTTTGATTTGGAAGACAAATGGCCAGAGGAAAGTAAATCCTCTTGCCACTTGATTAGGAATTCAATCCTTGATAAGAGCACCTAAAATTGTGCGCCCTAAATCCCTAAGATCCTTGAAAGGGTTAGTTAATATGCTATGTTATGATGTCATGATGATATGATGTTATGCGGATGCAATGCATCAGGCAAAGCATAAGGTAATAAGGACGAAATGTCCTACAAGCAAATCATGTAAGGAAATAGAAGGGTTAGTAGCACACACAAGCAAGTCACACAAATGTCCTTAGGTTTAAAGGCTTGCATGGAGTTTGACTAGGTAACTACCCTTCCCCAATAGGTACTTCTGAGGATAAGGATGAAATCAGCAACAGGTTCTACCGGGTTACCCAGAATTGTCAGCCCTTCTAAAGCACCCTCGGACATGATGCATTCGTATCATGCAATGATACTTTAAGAAAGAACCTATTTGAGTTGTAGTATGAGGTAGCGACTAGGCCCTTAACATTTGTCAAGAGTAGCCCCCCCCACTACGTTCTAAAGGCCAAGATGGGTTAAAGGGTAACTAAAGGTCCTTAAGCTCCGGTGCACCCAAAGTTACATACATAGACCTCCCTCATTTGAGAAAGGTGTGCATATATCTATGGAATCCTAACTTAAGTGTGAACTTCATATTGACCCATCTCCCACATATGTGAAAGAGGTCGCCATGACTATGCCACTCCTATCTTAAGTGTACTTGAATCCGGGTATAGGATTCATACTTCATTTAAATTCCAAGCAACCTTTAAAAAATAAAGCAAGCAAAACAAACATTAAGTGATCCTAAACTTTAAGGTAACCCCTCTTTTTATTCGAAAGTATCCCCAGCAGAGTCGCCAGTTCTGTAATACGGTGAACTGACTTTTATGAGATGTCGCAGTTAAGCAAGAGTCGCCACCGACTTTTATTTTATCCAATTGGAAAGGCAAAAAGAACAGGAAAGACCTTTGAAAGATTTTGAGTTCGGGGGGTAGGTTATACAAAGGGAAGGTTTAAGGCACCCTTTGCATCCATGGTTATCCATGGGCTCTTAATTGCTTAGCTCACTTTGAAATGTTTGAAAAATGTTTGCAGTGAATAAAGAAAAAGATTTGAGTAAGGACTTTAGCTTTTAAATAAACGTAGCCTTTTTGAATTGATTTGAAAAGGAGGTGTGAAAAGCATTTCGAATTTTGAATTGAATGTGAGCAAGCATTTAAGAACACCTACCCTAAGATTGTCTTTCTTATTCTTTAAGTCTTTCGGGCGAAAGGGTCTATCCATACCATGAGAGGGCAGGAAGTCTTTCATTGGATTTGAACGGGTCATCGAGAGTATCGTTCGCCATAAGACTGTCCCTACCATAAAGGGGGTGTAACTCGGTGAACTGACATTTATTTTTAGTATGCAACAATGTTGCGGTGAGCAAGAGTCGCCACCGACTTTTATTTTGTCCAATGTTAGGAAAGGCAAAAAGTACAGAAAAAGACCTTATTTGAAAGAAACGGGCTCGGGGGGTAAGTTATGAAAAGGGAAGGTGTAAGCACCCTTTTCATCCGTAGTTTTCTACGGGCTCTTAACTTGCTTAGCTCATGTTTGTTTGTTTTGAGTTGAAAAGGGACGTAAGGACTTTAGCGTAAATGCGTAGCCTTTGTCTTTGAAAAAGTTTTTGAGAAGATTTCTTTTATTGAGCAAGGCAGGTTAAGAGAACTACCCTAATAAACTGGTCTTTTCCGTAATTTTAAAGTTCCCAGGACTATCCATACTATATAGGAGTAGGTAGTCCTTGTTATATTGGACGTGCGGGTCATCGAAGGGTCATCGAGGTCGTTTGAAGGCAACAAGCAGAGGTACCTCTAGCAAATTCGAAGGGACGGTCGTCACTTTATCGTAGGCAACAATCGAGGGTCATCGAGGGACGTAGTGACGATTTTATCTTGAGGGACCTTTTGCTAATGGATACCTCCACATTTCGAGGGACACGACCTTTATTCGTAAAGCAACCAAGAGGGGCGTACCTTAGAGGTGAGTGCGTGAAAGGTGTGTTGTATTCAGTTATTTTATTCTGAGTTAGTGAGCTAGCGTTCAGTTAATTGTCTTGCCATACAA
Source organism: Vicia villosa (assembly GCF_029867415.1). NCBI lineage: Eukaryota > Viridiplantae > Streptophyta > Magnoliopsida > Fabales > Fabaceae > Vicia > Vicia villosa. The sequence continues at coordinate 1,346,430 of NW_026706810.1, read as the reverse complement.
TCCTATTAAGCTAGCAGTTAATATATTTACAGGAAATAAATTGCGGAAAAGTAAAGGTTCCTAGGCTATTACATGGCTTCGGGATAGGGGATTACAGATTTAAACCAATGGGGGGAAGAAATTATTACAAACCCAAATAAAATTTAAATTGAAAATAAAATATGTACGAAAATTAACAAACTATAAAAGGAATTCGCGAATGTCCACCATAGTCTAAAGACTCGAGATAGTACCTCACAAAGAATCAAGAAAGTGTTAGTATGAATAAAAATGAATATATCAAAATTCTAAAAGAAAGAAAGTAATTAAATCTTTTTTGTGTTTTTTTAATACATGAAATGAGTAAGGCTCTCTAGTATTTTCTTGGATTTTTCAATGATGACATTAAACAAAATTAATTTGATAAAAAAAAGTAACAATTAAATTAAATCATTTAAAAAAACTAATCTAAATAAATTAACGTAATAAAAAGAAAGTGTTTTTTTTATGTTTTTTTTTAATTTTATTTTAGTGAAAATCTAAACTATTAATCAAGCTTAACTAAATTAACTAAACTCAAATACGAAAAAAATCTAATCAAATTATACTAACCTAAAAAAACTAATACATGAAAAAGATTTTTTTTTTTACTTTATTATTATTATTTTCTTATTATGTGAGAATGAAAACTAACAATAAAATATTTGTTGGTATCTTTTTATATAGAATGAAAATCTAATTAATTAATATGGTTAATATTAAAAAAAATGAAAACTAATTCTAATATATATACATATTATATTTGTTTTTTACACACAAGAAGAAAAATTCTTTATTTACCACTACATGTAAACTTAACGTGACAGAACCTAATTTTGAAGTTTGAATTGGTCAAAATTATAAATGATGGAAAACCAACGGAAACAAAACATGTGGCAAAGCCATAAAATAAAAATAATAAAGAAAAGAAAAGGCTAGATCTAGTAGTAAAACATATAGAAACAAGAAAATTGAAGACAATTCTATCTCCATACCTTTCTCCTACCTTGCTTCAGCTTTATTTTCTCCATAGAAAAAACTCGAAACAGATCCGTTGCGTTTGTTGGATCCGAAGGTGCGACGTGGATGTTGTTGTTGATGTGTGGCGTTCTCGGAGATCAGATCGATGGCGGAGGGAGATGTGGAGCACGGCGGTGGAAGCGGCTAACCATGCGGTTCGGGTGGAGGGTTCCGTTGCGGCAGTGGTTGTGTTCGCGGCTGAAGGTGTCGACTTCGGATCTGAGTGGTCATCGGCCGTAACTTCGTCGGAGAGTGATGGCCGGTGGTTGGAGGGATGTGTGATGTCCTTCTCCTTTTCTCTTTTTTCTGCAAAAAATACAAACTTTGTACAAACAAGTTATGATGTTAGTAGTAAATAAAAACAAATACAATGTTGTTCTTGTCAATTGTTGGTGTTTCAAGGTTTGTGAAGTTATTGAGATGGTTATTGAAGTTTTGGGTGAGTTATTGTTTAAGGTTTTATGGTGGCTTAAGGATGATGAATTTGTGTGAAAAAAAAAATTGCTATGATGCAGATTTTTGAATGGTTGCTGTGAAGGGATTTTGGAATAGAGTTTTTTTTATTTAATTGTATGAGTGAAGCTTAGTGTTTGATGTTTGTGAAACAAAATTCATACGTGAAACCAAATTGGAAGAAGATTTTTGGATTAAAAATAAGGGTTAGAAGAAATTTGAAAAAAGTTAGTACGTGTACAGAATTTTTGTGTCTTGAGAATGTTTTTGTATCGTGAGAGGGAATGAGGGTCCTCTCACTTTATAGAATAAGAATCCTTTTTCAAAGCCAAGAAAACATGTCATTCATGACCATAAAAAAGAAGATTCTTTCCTTGTGATTTTTGAAAACTTTCCATACATGTGAGACCATGGCTTTGATGGTAATTGAAGACTTTGAATGAGTGTTTGATTTGGTCTCTAGAAGTTATAAAAAGAGGCGTCTACTTTTCAATTTTTTTAATAAATAATAAATAAGAAAATAATATTTAAATATATAAAAAAACTTATTTTTTTGTGATTTAATTTTTTAATATAAATGAAAATAAAATTAAAACTAAGTTAGAAACAAATAAAAGGAGAAAGTGTTAGAAGTGAGATTTGAACCCGAGACTATGTACTCGCAAGTCTTACCTCTTTACCAATTGTGCTTTATTATTTGTTTGAAATAAAAAACCAATTGAAAGTATATGAAACATCGGCCGGCGTTTTTTATTTATTAAAATATAAGCAATTTTAAGAGTAAACTACTATATTTTAAAATAGAACTTAAATCGAATATTTATAAAATTTAGGATGTCAATGTAAATGAACCCGAGATTTTATAAAAATCCAATTTTGAAAGTAATTTTGAAAATTTTTGCCACTAAAAAGTGTGGGCAAATTTTGGGGTATGACAGCTGCCCCTGTTCAATTTTCTTAAACCTGAAGATGTAGAGTGGTTTGTATGCCAGTCGGAATCTGAAGGTGGAAGAGGATTGAACACTAGAATACCAAGAAATTTGCCCTTGCTGAGGTAGGGACTTTTGTCGGAGATGGGTTTGAAGATGCCACCTGTCTTGATAAGTTTTTGAACGTCAGAATGAGTCTCACGTTAGACTATATCTGAACTTGGAGTGTTGAGAACCAGTTGTTTGTATGTTGATCGTATAATAGATGAATTAGATTTTTTTGGAGAGTTAGTCGTGTCAGCACCTTTCATAGTAACTGAATTAGACTTTTGGAAGATGATCGTGTCTACACCGTTCGTGATGATAGAATTAGATCTTTTCTTCGTGTCAGTACCATTAGACTTAGGAAATAGTCGATCGTGTCCACACCGTTCGTGATGATGGAATTAGATCTCTGAGAGTTGATCGTGTCTACATCGTTCGTGATGATAGAATTAGATTCTCTTGTCGTGTCAGCACTGTAAGTAGTAACTGAATTAGACTTTTGGAAGATGATCGTGTCTACACTGTTCGTGATGATAGAATTAGATCTTTTCTTCGTGTCAGTACCATTTGCAATAACTGAATTAGACTTAGGAAATAGTCGATCGTGTCCACACCGTTCGTGATGATGGAATTAGATCTCTGAGAGTTGATCGTGTCTACATCGTTCGTGATGATAGAATTAGATTCTCTTGTCGTGTCAGCACTGTTCGTAGTAACTGAATTAGACTAGGAAGGTCAGTGATCGTGTCTACACCGTTCGTGATGATAGAATTAGATCTCTGAGAGTTGACCGTGTCAGTACCGTTCGTAGTAACTGAATTAGATCTTTGAAAATGATCGTGTCATTACCGTTCGTGGTAAATGAATTAGATCTTCGAGCGTTGACCGTGTCAGTACCATTCGTAGTAGCTGAATTAGATCTTGGAAAATTGGAGATTTCGTTCATTTGTTTGTACCTGTATTCTGAAAAAGGGTAAGGTTAATCTTTATGCAATGTCATGATGCATGTATGTATGGTATGTTTTTTTTTCTTTAAATGAATGAGAGTATTATGCTTATGCTGTGAGGTATATGATGTATGAATGCAAAATGTTGTTTAATGATGACAGTAAATTGTATCAGTGTTTTGCGGGGAAAATAAATCCTGACTGTTCAGCACTCTTGAGAGATTATTTGAATCTCGACTTGACTGCCCCAGATGAATGGGATAATACCATGTCACGTCCTTTGTGTATATTGGCCTTTAGCCAACCGAGTCTAGCGTAAGAAATATTTTTTCTTTTTGATGCGCTTTTGAAGCAACATTGTCTGTCTGGAGGACTTTCTGAGCAACCTGCCCCAGTATCATGAACTTAGGAACAATGCCCCTAATTAATCTGGGTCGGAGGTAATTTTCAACTATGCTTGGGTGCATGCCCCTGATTGTTCAACACTTTTGAGAGATTCTTCGAATCTTGACCTGATTGCCCCAGATTGACTGAACTATTACTCAACGGAGTTTCCAACTGCTTTTGTGCCCCTGAGGGTGATCAGAACTTGAGGTATTCTCGCTCGAACTCAACGGAGTTCTGAAGACAACTTGTCCCTTGAAAGGATTAAACTTTTCATCTGCAGCTCATGATGGAAGCTTTCCTGGTGTCAAGTACTTGTTCATATGCAAAGAATGTTTAGTATGAGAAATATAAATCTAATGCAAAGTTCATGTTTGTCTTGAAGTTTAAAAGAAAAAAGATTTTTTTGAAAGGATGTCAAAACATCGATTTTTTTTAAAGATGGTGTGATACCAACTCAAGTGTTTAGCAAAACTCCTAGGAGTCGGTTTACCGTATTCTCGTTTACAGTATGCTTTCGAATTAACCCTGCTTCAATTAGGACTTTTGAGGGTTGTAACGTGGCCAGGTTAATGGTTTTAGAAAAAAAAAGATATATAGGCTCAAAATTTTATTGGTGCCCACCCCCTTCGTGATGTTCTTCGACCTAAGTTCAGTTAACTCAATGCGAGCATTCATCCTTCAAGAGGAGTTTGAGATGATTGAGGAATCAATGAGGTGTCTGGACATGGCAGTCACTTTACCTTTCGTATTTTGTGTTTTGATCACACGACTTGTTCTTTGAATTTATAGTCACACGGCTTTTCCCATTTTGTTGAGGATTTTTTTTATATTTCCCTAACTTTTGCCTGGACAAACTCTTTTGAATTTTGGGTTTGAAGTCCAGCGGGATGCCATAACTTTTGCCTAAGTCATATGTTTTCAATTTATTGACTTAGCGGGCTTTCTTTTCTCTTTCTTTTTTTATTCGTTCTTTTTTTTTTTTTGAACAAGTCGTATGATCCTGACACGTCTTCAATTTGTTGGAAAGATTGTAACTGCATCATTTCTTGGTTGACGAGGGATAACCATTGTGGTATTGACTTTTCCTCAACCTTTTGAAAGATAACTATTGTTGTATCCTTAGATGCGTGCTCCTGATGAATTTTGAATGCCCAATCAGGTTAACTGAACACTACCCTGCCCCTAGGTTAAATGTGAGGGTTTTTTCGTATAGAAAAGAAACTCCTACTTCAAGGCTCAAAAGGGGTTGGCAAGGGATTAACTTCCTTATATCTCCAGTGTTTGGGAATTTGAAACAATGCCTGTACATCATCAACAGGGTTTTACTCGAAAGCACACCATTTGAGATTATTGGTATTATGTGTTCGTCATTCTCCCTTCAGAGTCATCATGCTTTATCACTGAGAGTTTGGTATCACAAGCAAATAAAAACATATTAGAGCGAGAACGAATGAATTTTTTCAAGACAAACATATCCAATGCATCATTATTATAGTTCAAAAACAAACAAGTATTGCAAATAGACAGTATTGAACAAGAACAAGAAAGATTACGCATGAAAATGCATGAGAAATTACGAATTGCCAACATTGAGGAGATTTTCTCCGTATGGACTTATTGCTTCAGAAGGTCCATTGAGTCGAAGGAGAACTTCAAATCTGGCCTGCAGGTGTGAATATGATAGCCTTTGCATCAATCAGGTCTTGTACCTTATCTCGGACTAGTTGGCAATTATCGATCGACTGACCAAGTGCCCTAGAGAGGAAATCAAACCAAGTGTTCGTATCTGAACTACAGATTACTTCTTAAGAAGAAGATTCTGTTATGCAATGATATGTATGCAAATGCATATGCAATGTTTTCAAGGATCTTTTTGGAACCCAATTTGCAACATTAGAGATAGAACTTGGTTGCAGCTTTGTTTGAAAACTTTTGACTTTCGTCTTTGAACATCCTTCTACAAGAATCGAGCTCACCATATCCAGTGGGTCATAGCCTCTGATTCGGGATACCTCTGAATTTGAAGGTACATGGCTAGAGGAAAATAAATCCTCTTGCCCCTTGATAGGTATGGTGCCTATAAACTGAAGACATATGGCTAGAGGAAAATAAATCCTCTTGCCCCTTGTTAGGAATCTGGCTCTTGAGGATGGCACCTGGAATTGCGCACCCTAAATACATGAGATCCTTGAAAAAGGTTAGTTAGGTAAAGAGTTTAATTTGTTAGCGTACACAAAAATCCTGCAAGGAAACCAAGCGGTTAGGGTATAAACAAATCCTGCGAGGAAACCAAACGGTTAGTGTATAAACAAATCCTGCAAGGAAACCAAACGGTTAGATAATGAATACAAACAAGTCACACAAGTAGCCTTAGGTTTAAAGGCTTGCATGAAGTTCAAAGGTAAGTACCCTCCCCACTGAAGTTTAGTTGGTTCAACCTGTCCTAGATAAAGATTGGGTTCTAGGGTGCTCATATCCCTGATCTTTCTCGTGGGCATTGTCTCAACATAGCACTCAATCGGCCAGCCAAAAGCATCCCTTGAGTCCAATCTCAATGAGTGTAGCATCGAGTATCAACTGGCTTCAGTCAGGAATCCAAAGCCAGCCATCTCACTACTTCCTATAGGCCAAAGTCAAGTTCACTAAGGTTCTAAGGGCGAATTAGTGCTTAATGACACCACGCGGTAGCCAAATGTCTCCTCGATCAGATTCAAGGGCCATCAGGACAAACCAAAGCGTCGCACTAACGGTGGCCACCGGTTCAACCATAACGATACATGTCGTACAGTTTCCCTGGTCTCATGCCACATACTTAAGGTACACTAGATCCGGGTGTAGGACCTTTCACACAATAACAAACCCAAGCTATTCCCTTAAAAATAAAGCATACAAACAAACAATTAAAAACATTTATAAAGAACTAAGCCCTAAGGTAAACCCCTCTTAAAGACTCCCCAGCAGAGTCGCCAGTTCTGTAACTCGGTGAACTGACATTTATTTTTAGTATGCAACAATGTTGCGGTGAGCAAGAGTCGCCACCGACTTTTATTTTGTCCAATGTTAGGAAAGGCAAAAAGTACAGAAAAAGACCTTATTTGAAAGAAACGGGCTCGGGGGGTAAGTTATGAAAAGGGAAGGTGTAAGCACCCTTTTCATCCGTAGTTTTCTACGGGCTCTTAACTTGCTTAGCTCATGTTTGTTTGTTTTGAGTTGAAAAGGGACGTAAGGACTTTAGCGTAAATGCGTAGCCTTTGTCTTTGAAAAAGTTTTTGAGAAGATTTCTTTTATTGAGCAAGGCAGGTTAAGAGAACTACCCTAATAAACTGGTCTTTTCCGTAATTTTAAAGTTCCCAGGACTATCCATACTATATAGGAGTAGGTAGTCCTTGTTATATTGGACGTGCGGGTCATCGAAGGGTCATCGAGGTCGTTTGAAGGCAACAAGCAGAGGTACCTCTAGCAAATTCGAAGGGACGGTCGTCACTTTATCGTAGGCAACAATCGAGGGTCATCGAGGGACGTAGTGACGATTTTATCTTGAGGGACCTTTTGCTAATGGATACCTCCACATTTCGAGGGACACGACCTTTATTCGTAAAGCAACCAAGAGGGGCGTACCTTAGAGGTGAGTGCGTGAAAGGTGTGTTGTATTCAGTTATTTTATTCTGAGTTAGTGAGCTAGCGTTCAGTTAATTGTCTTGCCATACAATCCTATTAAGCTAGCAGTTAATATATTTACAGGAAATAAATTGCGGAAAAGTAAAGGTTCCTAGGCTATTACATGGCTTCGGGATAGGGGATTACAGATTTAAACCAATGGGGGGAAGAAATTATTACAAACCCAAATAAAATTTAAATTGAAAATAAAATATGTACGAAAATTAACAAACTATAAAAGGAATTCGCGAATGTCCACCATAGTCTAAAGACTCGAGATAGTACCTCACAAAGAATCAAGAAAGTGTTAGTATGAATAAAAATGAATATATCAAAATTCTAAAAGAAAGAAAGTAATTAAATCTTTTTTGTGTTTTTTTAATACATGAAATGAGTAAGGCTCTCTAGTATTTTCTTGGATTTTTCAATGATGACATTAAACAAAATTAATTTGATAAAAAAAAGTAACAATTAAATTAAATCATTTAAAAAAACTAATCTAAATAAATTAACGTAATAAAAAGAAAGTGTTTTTTTTATGTTTTTTTTTAATTTTATTTTAGTGAAAATCTAAACTATTAATCAAGCTTAACTAAATTAACTAAACTCAAATACGAAAAAAATCTAATCAAATTATACTAACCTAAAAAAACTAATACATGAAAAAGATTTTTTTTTTTACTTTATTATTATTATTTTCTTATTATGTGAGAATGAAAACTAACAATAAAATATTTGTTGGTATCTTTTTATATAGAATGAAAATCTAATTAATTAATATGGTTAATATTAAAAAAAATGAAAACTAATTCTAATATATATACATATTATATTTGTTTTTTACACACAAGAAGAAAAATTCTTTATTTACCACTACATGTAAACTTAACGTGACAGAACCTAATTTTGAAGTTTGAATTGGTCAAAATTATAAATGATGGAAAACCAACGGAAACAAAACATGTGGCAAAGCCATAAAATAAAAATAATAAAGAAAAGAAAAGGCTAGATCTAGTAGTAAAACATATAGAAACAAGAAAATTGAAGACAATTCTATCTCCATACCTTTCTCCTACCTTGCTTCAGCTTTATTTTCTCCATAGAAAAAACTCGAAACAGATCCGTTGCGTTTGTTGGATCCGAAGGTGCGACGTGGATGTTGTTGTTGATGTGTGGCGTTCTCGGAGATCAGATCGATGGCGGAGGGAGATGTGGAGCACGGCGGTGGAAGCGGCTAACCATGCGGTTCGGGTGGAGGGTTCCGTTGCGGCAGTGGTTGTGTTCGCGGCTGAAGGTGTCGACTTCGGATCTGAGTGGTCATCGGCCGTAACTTCGTCGGAGAGTGATGGCCGGTGGTTGGAGGGATGTGTGATGTCCTTCTCCTTTTCTCTTTTTTCTGCAAAAAATACAAACTTTGTACAAACAAGTTATGATGTTAGTAGTAAATAAAAACAAATACAATGTTGTTCTTGTCAATTGTTGGTGTTTCAAGGTTTGTGAAGTTATTGAGATGGTTATTGAAGTTTTGGGTGAGTTATTGTTTAAGGTTTTATGGTGGCTTAAGGATGATGAATTTGTGTGAAAAAAAAAATTGCTATGATGCAGATTTTTGAATGGTTGCTGTGAAGGGATTTTGGAATAGAGTTTTTTTTATTTAATTGTATGAGTGAAGCTTAGTGTTTGATGTTTGTGAAACAAAATTCATACGTGAAACCAAATTGGAAGAAGATTTTTGGATTAAAAATAAGGGTTAGAAGAAATTTGAAAAAAGTTAGTACGTGTACAGAATTTTTGTGTCTTGAGAATGTTTTTGTATCGTGAGAGGGAATGAGGGTCCTCTCACTTTATAGAATAAGAATCCTTTTTCAAAGCCAAGAAAACATGTCATTCATGACCATAAAAAAGAAGATTCTTTCCTTGTGATTTTTGAAAACTTTCCATACATGTGAGACCATGGCTTTGATGGTAATTGAAGACTTTGAATGAGTGTTTGATTTGGTCTCTAGAAGTTATAAAAAGAGGCGTCTACTTTTCAATTTTTTTAATAAATAATAAATAAGAAAATAATATTTAAATATATAAAAAAACTTATTTTTTTGTGATTTAATTTTTTAATATAAATGAAAATAAAATTAAAACTAAGTTAGAAACAAATAAAAGGAGAAAGTGTTAGAAGTGAGATTTGAACCCGAGACTATGTACTCGCAAGTCTTACCTCTTTACCAATTGTGCTTTATTATTTGTTTGAAATAAAAAACCAATTGAAAGTATATGAAACATCGGCCGGCGTTTTTTATTTATTAAAATATAAGCAATTTTAAGAGTAAACTACTATATTTTAAAATAGAACTTAAATCGAATATTTATAAAATTTAGGATGTCAATGTAAATGAACCCGAGATTTTATAAAAATCCAATTTTGAAAGTAATTTTGAAAATTTTTGCCACTAAAAAGTGTGGGCAAATTTTGGGGTATGACAGGGGGCAAGTAGTCTAAGGGAAGAATAAGAATAGTCATTATTAGGCAACCAAGAGGACACCTCAGCAATCGAAAGGGACTATCACATCATTTGTAGGCAACCTCGAGGGACGAGATCATATAATCGAAGGCAGCATCGTAGGGACTTATGATCTTTTGTGATGAGAATGAACTGAGGGCAACATTTGCTGAGGCGTCCTCGTATCCGAGGGACTTGACTATTCTGCACTGAAAAGGCAACAGGGCAACAGGCAACAGGCAACAAAAGGGGTTACCATAAAAGGTGTGTGGGTGCACAATCACGTGGTTGATTCAGATATATTATCTTGTAAATTAGATATTCTAATTCTGTTCAGAGTTGCACTCCCTAGAATTACTAACCACTCAATTATAATAACAGTTTAAGTGCCTTCAAGGCCAAACAATACAAACCAGGAGCAGTTACAAAATATATAGCCATGGGGAAGGGAAAAAGCAATAATATAATCCAATAAAATAATAGGTTTAACACAAGTAATAATATCGGAGAAATTAAACAAGAACGAGTTTAGGGTTACCGAAGGTTTGAGCTTTAATCGGTTGGTTAACCCTGAAAATCAATGAAGGAAAAATAAAAGGGGTGAGTGTAGGAGGGATTCATTTACTATTTGAAGTAAACCCTATTTTGGGAAAAAGGCAAAATAAAAATTAAAATGATATTTAAACAAGAAAAGAATTAGAAACTTAGCTTTTGATCTGATATGGTGCATGGCTGAAGGATCTTTGATTAACCCTGAAAATTGGGCACAAAGAAGAGAAATGTTAGTGTAGGAATGATCTAATGACAAACCTCGCAAGCCTGATTAGGGCACAAGTTAACCATGGTTAATGAAATAAAACCTTAAATCAATTAATTATTGGTTTTCAACCTAATTAATTAATTCGGCAAAAACTAGGTTTTGATTAAATTAACCCTAAACTAAAAAATAATCAAATTAATGAATTGATTTAAATTGCTAATTCAAATAAACATATTTTAAATTGTTATTAAATTAACAAAATAATTTCAACTATTATTCTAAATTAACAAGTTAATTAATACTTTAATTATTTAAATTAAATTAAAATAATCATCAAAGTATTTTATCATATTTTTTTAAAATAAAAGTTACATAAAGAACTAATCTTTAAAAGAATTTTAATTAAAAAATAATAAGAAAATAAAAAAATAATAAAAAGAATGAATAAAAATAAAAAATAAAAAAATAAAAAATTAGGAAGACTTAGGTGCGATTGGGTGTGGACGGCTTCTGAGGTTCCATGGTGGATTCTCAATTTACTGTGCCTTGGATCTGGAAATGAGGGAATCCTAGGGCTCTGAGAACGAGGGTGCATCATATCTCCCTTAGGCCATGCGTATGGAATCAATAGGCATGTTATTTCATAAAAAAATATTGCAGGAGGGCTGACTCGAACCCGCGCCCCCTGCGTACCATGACTTTTAAACTCTTTCATCTTGCCACTGAGCCGTTTTTGTTGCCCTGTAAGACACACACTCAAAACACTAAATATGTAAACATTAGTTCATTTAAATTTTAAAACCAGAAGACCCGCGCCCAAGCCCCCTTCATCTTCAACCTTTGCTTTTTTGGAAAAGGACTATTGCCCACGGTTTTTAGTGCGTGGCCATATCCATTCAACCTTACAACCTGCAAATTAACACCAATAAACACAATAAAACAGTATAGATCGATTGTATATAGCCTTGCGAATCCTATGAGGCCTTTAGTTTGGTCTGAAATCGGGTATAATCAAATTTCCCCAAAATCACGAACCTAAACCCTAACCATGGCCAATCGTGATTCCTATACCAAAGCTTGCAATTAACGATTCAAATACGATCCAAACAATCACATGAACATGTATGTATGCTTAAAGATCGTTTAAAATACATAAATTGAGAGATAGAGTTTAAAAAATAAGGGAGCAAAACCGTGAGTATGGAAGGTGCGTTTCTAGGCGTGTTAGGCTCCGGAGATCCTCCAATTCGTTTCAGAGTATGTCGAAGGAATTTTCTTGATCCCCAAACGGCCTTGATTAGTCCTCCAAAGCCAATATCGATTTATCCCTTCCTTTGAACTTCTTGAAGCTTGCACACGGTTTTCAGAGTTCCAATCCTTGTGAATTTGTCCCCTGCACTTGGTGATGTTTATGCTTATATATGGAGTAGAATAGGTTAACAAATTGGCATAAAATCTCCATTGAATCAAAGATTGGATATTGATTGAAATTTGTTTTGAAAACCTTCTAATTTGGTCTCAATCTTAATCTTCTCTCACCAATCTCACTTAGCACGAAATTATATTGGATATATGGTATAAATGGCGATTGAATGAAATTGGAATAAGATCCTTAATTGAATATTTGAATTTTACATGATTTTTATAAATTAATATCACTTTTACATGATTAAAAATTCATATAAAATCATATAAAAATCCAAAAATTCGTGGCAACTAAATTTAGGGCCTTAGTGTCATACCCTAATTTTTGACCCCCCTGAGATGACATATCTTCAGGATTTTCATCAAGTCAAAGTAAGTACCCAGAGCAGTCTGACATTCAATCGAGGGTGTTCAAAGACAAGAAAACTCAGGCAAAGGATCAATCAATAGGAGGATTAGTCTCTAACACAATCATGAGACTCAAGAGCTTCATTATTTCACCTATGATTGATTAGACACCCAGTCATCTAAGTACAGAATTACTCAGATCAACAGACCAGGGTTTGGAGCCTTATCAAGGACTAAAATCAGGGAACACTCTTGGGAAACCCTAAAAAGCCCTAGGGGACCATTCAAAGACATCAATCATCTTCAAATAACTCATATGACAAGATCCACTGGACATTACACCTCAATTCAAAGTCTACAGTCATCATTGTCCTCTGGTCGACAATTAGGGTTTTTGACCTAATTCCCCAAGATAGTTGACTTTTAATCAGGGCATGGATCTAAAACTCAAGACATGATCCAAGAGTCTCTATTACCTCAATATAATCCCTTTACATCATTCATTTAAGGAGAAGATCTTGTTTCTACACAAAAGTCCAAAATCTCACCTTATTTGGAAAAAGTCAACTGTATGGGATCACCATTGACTTTTGAGATTTTTGGTCAAACCATGACTTTCAAGGATCAATATCATCAATATATGGATATTAAAGTCATTTGACCAAAGAAATTCAAAGAAATTCATCAAGGAGCAAAAAGTCGGGAATTAGGGTTTTTTAAGGCATGGTGAGAACTCAAAATTTCACCTACACAACTCAAAAAACTTCCAACATGAAAGTTGTAGATCTTGCAAAATAAAACAACATCTTACAAAGGAACTTTTTTCAAAAGATCAATCATTTAAGAGTTTTGGAAATTTTGGAGTTTTAGGTCATAAACACTTAGAAATTTTTCTAAGTGTTTTAACCTAGTTTTCTTCCAACTTTGGCCTCATTTTTCACAAATTTGCCAAAGGATTCTGAAGAAACTCCAAACTAATGATTTGAAGTAGATGTTTAGGGCTTTCCAAATTGTGTTCAACCTTCTCCAAATTCATTTTGAGCTAAGAGTTATGCTTGTTCAAAGTTGGCCTCGTGAAGTGAAATTATAGGTCATGTACAATTTGAAACTTTGCAATTTTGTGCATTTTGCTTCACTAAGTGATGCTACACGACCTCTAATACATCTGAAACCATACCACACATCCAAATTCATCATTGCATAAGGATTAGAGAAGATTCCCAAAAACAAAGGCATGTGATTATGTAATGATTGCATTTTTGAATTTATGGCAAATGATGAATCATCAAGGAATCTTGTTCTAAGCCAATTAGAACTCTCCTCTGAATCAGAAATGTTCCCTTGGATCATACAAGATCAATGGTTGGGGAAGCTAGCCCGAAAATGCATCATTGCATTTAGGATCTTTTCAAATTTTCTTCTTGGCTAAGAAACCAAAACTCTCTCATTAAGCAAGCTCACTCTCTCAATCAGTACTGAACCATTTACCTATAAATAGGGGAGCATACTTCAGTAGAAAAAGACACCAAAGCAACTCAATTCCTTGCTTTCTCTTTCTCTTCTCATGCTTATTGTTTTTCAAAGTTCTTTGGCAAGAAGAATCGTTTTCTTCAAACCAGAGCTCATCTTTGGAAAGTAAGCATTCTAACATCTCAAAGGAGGTCATTTGAGGTGATCCAAGCACCTGGATCACTTCTGTAAGTGGAGGAACACCATTGTTGCTCTCACTTTGGAGCAGTTGCAGTTGGAGGTCCATAGTGCAATTCAGAAGGTTTCCAATCAAGCTAAGCATCCAGGCATGTTCCATAGGAGGTAGTGAAGCTGTTCAGATGGCTGCAGCTCATCTGTAACTCAAGAATCATCACCCTCCATGTTCACTTGAAGCTCAAATCGAGGGAGGTCCATAGAACAATTCAGGAGGATTGAGGTTACAACAAGCATTCAGTTAGCATCACTGAACCACAAGGAAGCTTTTGGGATCATTCATACAAGCCCAGGTGCTCTCTATCATCCTCACGACCTCCATTTTCAGAGGTAAGTTTCTGAACTCTACTTCTTTAATTTAAGCACTCTTTGTGATAAAGCTCGATTCTATCTTGTTAAGCATCATCAGAGGATTGAAAACCCTCTATCATCATTCATTTATCTTTCAGTATAGTCATTTAATTTGATTTTCAAAATTTAGGGTTCTTCACGATTTCTGGTAAATTAGTTAGATATAGTTGATATAAATTTATGTTAGTTACATATTTAGAATCGTGAGTGAATTTAGAATAAGTTTCATCTTTACATCTTTGCAAATGGTTGAGAAATGAGCAAGTTCATAAATTCAAAATCTGAGAACTTGAGGTTGAAGATGACAATGGTGGTGGCGCGCAAATTTCAAATTCAGGGTTGAGTTTATTTTATTTTGAATGATACCTGTTTCATAAACGACTAAAACGTGATAGCCCAGTGGTAAAGAGTGTTTGTGTGTTGCGCGTGCCCAAGGTCTGGGGTTCGAATCCCCCTCGCCCCAGACCTTTTGATTTTATTTTCTTTTTGCTTCTATACACTTGAATAACATATGAGTTGCAAAGGAGTCAGTTTACTATCACCATGCGCGCGCTGGCCCAGTGGTTTGGTTTTGGGTGTGTGACTTGGAGGGCGTGAGTTCAATCCCTCTAGGTGACAAAACCTTATTTTTTATCACTTTTCCCATTTGATTTCTTCACAACTTTACACAATTAATTAACCTATCAAATTAAATCATTTTCACTTCATTTTTCACACACTTGTTATTTAATATATCTATTTTATGAATAATCAAAAAAAATCATAAAAATATTATTTATTTCATATATTTTTATTAGGTTTAAAATAGTATGTTTTAAGTGTTTTCTTAAATACTTTAAATGCATATATTCATTTTGTTTTAACCTAATTATTTTTGTGAATAAAGTTTATGATAAAACCCTAATTATTTAGGTCTTAATTAGGCATAGATCTTTTTTCTTTACCTTAATTAAGTTGACTTTCTGTCAATTTTCAAAACTGTTTTCAATCTCCGAATAAATCGAATAATTAAGGTTTTCAAACAACAAAACCTTATATTATTTCAAATCATTTTCAAAACTAATTTTACACCAGTACTATAAAGTACTGGGCCTCTAATAGAGTGTAAGTCCCAAACACCTTCTCTTCTTAGCTTGTTTTCAAAACTGTATTTTCAAAATCTTCTTTCTGTTTTCAAAACATTCTTCTGGTATTTGAAGGGCATTATTCCCGGTGAAACTCTTCAGATACCTATGTGACCTTTGTCCATCTTCACTTCTTCTGTTTTCAAAAACCCTTAACTGTTTATAATAAATATTCAATTGTTATCAACAAAACAACAAAAATATTGTTGAAGCTTTGTACATACTTTTTCAAAGGCCTCCACTCCATCCAGGTTAGGCTTTACAAGCTTTCAATTTACAGTCTTTATTTAAATTACTGTCAAATATAAATTGTGCATATATATTAGTTTAGAACTACGTTTGAGTATAAACCTTAGGACAGTTAAACTATATATATATATATTATAGGAATATGACCTAGGATTGAGAATGTCTTCCCGGTGAAGGCTCTTTCCTAATTAGAGATCTGTAGTTCAAACCCCCAAGATGAATTATTCCCGGTGAAACATCTTGGCAAAAACCTTAGAATCCAAAAATATAGGACACATCCACCCAAAGAGGAATTATTCCCGGTGAAACCTCTTACCCATTTGCTTAGAGCCAAAATAAGTTCAAAACTACATAGCTTTCTCTTGTGCTATAACAAGGACCCTCGATTAGCCTCCTCTTGGGCTTTGTACAAGGACCCACAGGCTTCTTAAAAGCATTTCCAGCTTCCTCTTGAGCTTGTATACAAGGACCCATCAGGTTTCTTATAAACATAGGAACAGGTCTTTAGTCACCTTTTAGCCTACCCTGGTGAGTTTTCTTCCAATTTAAACCAGACTTTTAACAAGCCAAGTTTGTCTCAATTTTGCATTGAGTACACCTTTTGGAATGAGAGACATGGGCAGTCTCTGTCACCCTTATCTTCATCAATCTTCCTTAGCAGAGTCTAGGATCCATATTTGCTTATCCTCAGCATGAGTCAGCCTTCATCTTGGGCTTTAAACAAGAAGTCTCCACTAGATAATCTTTCTGCCATTCACCAAAAGAGTCACAACCCCTGGAAAGGGTTAGCCTCCAAAGTCAATTAATCAAAAAGAGTCACAACCCCTGGAAAGGGTTAGCCTCCAAAGTCAATTAATCAAAAAGAGTCACGACCCCTGGAAAGGGTCAGCCTCCAAAAAACATGATAAAGTCAGTCTTTTAACAGACAATTTCTCCAGCTGAGTCAAAACCCCTGGAAAGGGTTAGCCTCCAAAATCAGTCTTTCAAAAAATCAAAGATTCATTCTCTTAGGAGATAATCTCCCCAAATAGAGTCTCCCTAAGTAGAGTCAGCCTCAATTCTGGGCTTCGTACAGAACACCAAAAAATCCTTAGTTTAAATACTCCCCAGTAGAGTTATCATTTCAATAAGTCAATAAAATCAATCAAAAAGCCTCAAGCTTGGGCCTCATTCAAGCCAGCTAAAGTCAAATCTTTCATATAGTAAATAGACATAGCTTATCTCTATAGAGAGATCTTTTTACTACTCTACCACATTCAAACAAACAAACATTTCAATTTCAATTTCATTCAAAGTCTCCCATTTAGGACTCTGAAAGACATGCTCTGGCACATCCCCAGACTTGTACACTTTCCCTAATTTGGATGAGCATCTTTCTTTCATTTTAGAGGCACGATGGCTGTCATACTCGATCAACCAAGTAGACTCCCCTCTTAATGAAACATCATTTTTTTTTAGCTTTTCTGTCACTTTTAAATGCTTGTGGTAGAATAGTACAAATACCTCTCTGTAAAGATGATTTCATGTCTCTTTACTGTAAACAGAGATTTAATTCCAAGCTTCAACCTTGAGCTTCAAGCAAGGCACCAAAAACAAGTAATTTCCCTAGTTAGTTCCCCGAACTACATTAAGCTCTGACTTCCACTAGGGATATGTAGGCATGAGGTTCACAAGGAATCTCAGCGAGCTAATAAAATACCAAAAATAGTCAGTCTGTCTATCTGTCTGTCTTTCTTTAATCAATTCAATTCTCTCTCCTAACACAAAGGAGAAACTTTCCCAATCATTAGCAGCAAACACAATCACAATGACACAGAGAAGGTTCCTGTAGAGTACTACAGATATGTAGGGTGTTTAAACACTTCCCTATGTATAACCGACCCCCCGGACTCCAGAATTTCTAGTCTAGGTGAAATCCCCACACTTAGCAAACTCCTAGGGTTTAGTTGAGATCTTTTTTTCCCTTTCCTACTCGTAGGACCAATAAGAAAGTTCGTGTGATATCGTAGGAAGAACTGAAACAAAATTCATCCCACCACGGGCGCATTCTCCTTCCAAATTTCGCGTGAAGGGTTTAGCGTGCCGTCCTCCCAAGTGAAACGGGGAGGTAAAGAAAACGACACCACACTTAGATAACTTGAGGATCAAGATTGGATCATAAAAAGTTGGGCCTCTTTGCAAAGAAATCCATTTTGAAGCCTTTTGTTTCACATTTTTTCTCTCAAAATTGTCCAACTTTGACAAGGCATATCTCCCTCAATTTTTAAGGTATGGAGGAGTTCTAGGACTTTTTGGAAACCTCAAGATGTCCTCTACAAGCCACTTTGGAAGCTTTATTTTTTCATTTGGGGATTTTATCTTGATGATATGGGCTTTGACAAAAAACTGCTTTTGATTGACTTTCAAAAAGGACCTATAATCTTTTGATCCATATCTCTCAAATGAAGCATTTTTAGACTTGGCTTGTGAGAGACAAAATTGTAGAGAATTCAATTTCCTTCAAAATGAGATTTGGATGGGAAATTTCTAATGTTCCATGTGAAAGTTATGGCTGGTCAAAGTTTAGTTGACTTTCTCCTATGAAAACCCTAATTTAGAAACTTTTGGCTTTGTGATTTCTGATCTTTTATTGATGAATCATGATCAATCCTTGACCAAATGATGAATGATACTTCAAAATAAGGTTGTTGACAAAAAATCAGGAGTTTTGACTGTACTTTGACTACAGTTAACTTTTAGGTCAAACTAGTCGACTACTGATCAAACTTATGAGTCAGAGCTTGAAACTTGGCATGAGGATCCTTTGTGGCATATGAGAGACCATGGGGTCCATTTGAGGTATCAGAACCTAAGTCTCCTTTGAGAAGAGTAAAAACCCTAGTTGGACGGTTTGTTGTTTAGGAGAGAGACTGCATGCTTCTTTCTTGTGTATCTTTGAGTATTTGAAAGTCAGATGGACTGAAATATGAGTAAATATGATGGGCAAATTTTGGGGTATGACAATCATCAACAATTTGTGATGATGATTTCTTTCAATAATTATTTTTAAGTTTCATCAGTATGAAGAAGTCAAGTCTCAAATGAAGTTTTGAGTTATTTATGAGTCAAGCAAGGGATTTTGAAGCTTCTAAGTCTTTGAATGAGAGAAAGTTTGAAAGATTGCATGGTCCGTGTCTGAGGAAGTTAGGAAATGCTCACACTCACCTAAAAGTGTTTTTAGCCTCTGTATTTGATAAAACTCCTTAAAACTCTTAGAGAAACCATCAAGGACTTTGTGGGATTGATCAACAGTGTTCCTAAATATTAGGGAAGCTTATATACATTTCCCTATCGTTTAAGGTCCTTAGCCAATGCATTAGAGCAAGGAATAAAGCTTCTTAATCGATGAAGAATACTCATAACTGATTAAGACACTAGCCATTTTAAGTTTTCATTTTTTAAGAATTAGGGTTGTCATTTTTGTGAAGCACATAATTGATTAAACCTAGCTTATAATCAATTATAAGTGTTAAAAGCCCGCAAATCATTTTCCTTTTGGATTCAGATCTTTACATATAAATGTAGAGCTCCGCGTCACTTTCAAAATACACCCGAAATTATAATTTCATACACTTTCTCACTTTTCTACTCTCATCTCTATCATTTATTTCTTTTTCAATAAATTTCTTTAGTGCTTTACACTACAAGAAAATTTACTGATTGTGACGGTTATTTTGGCATATTACGACAGTTAAAACTGTCACAATTTATAATCTACGATGGTTGTTGTCCCGTCGCAGAATCGTGTGTCCCCAACCTGTTTCGCGACGGTTTCCAAAACCGTCACACCAACCGTCGCACAAGTACACAACGGGTTGAAACTGACTTAAACAAGAAATGGCAACAGCTAAAAATCGTCGTGAATATGCCTTTGATTTTTTTTCATTGTTATTCGCGACAGTTTGAAACTGTCGTGAATGTGATATCTTGACGGTTGGAACTAACGTAATTTTATAGGTATGTTTTGTTATTACTCTAATCCGCAGGTAATAACGCAGATACTTTTGCAAGTAATTCCTCAGGAATTTCCAAATCCGCAGGTAATATCGCAGATATTTTTGCAAGTAAATTCTCAGGAATTTTCAAATTCGTAGGTAATATCGAAAATATTTTTGCAAGTAAATTCTCAAAAATTTTCAAATCCGCAGGTAATATCACATATATTTTTGCAAGTAAATTCTCAGAAATTCCAAATTTGCAAGTAAGTCCGCAGTTGATATATTTCTAAAATTAAAAAAAAATATATATCTTTTTGATATTGAAACATAATTGATACTTGTCATCACAAATTTTTGTAATTTAGAAAAGAAATACAAAATATGAAAGGAAAGTATTTCTGTTTCACATACTCAAGGTACAAGGGAAAATTACTAAGTGAATATGATTATCAATGCAATATCACTAACGATCTTGCTTAGACTTCATATTTTGTTGACCAGATTTGGAGGCACAGACCTGAAAAAATAATTAAAAATCATAATTAAATCATAATCTAACTTGGAAAAACTACTCAGAAATTCTTTAAAATCACTGGTTACTGAATTTCCAGAAAAAAATAATTCATACGTGCTAGAGTTGGAAGTCTGACCCTTTGCAGCATTCTGAAAAGCAGAAGCATAAATGAGAACTCCCCTTTCATAGTAATGATTCTTGAAAAACAGATAAAATAAAAATAATTCCTTTTTATCTATTATACCCTCTTAGCTTTATTATGTCAAGCTCTCCAAAGGAATATTTCCTAAGGCCTACAATGGTCTGTAACCAGAGTCAATTTCAAAATCTGCACACAAAAATTCCAAAAACACTAAACTTTTGCTGATAAAAAAAAGTATATATCAGAACCACATGTTATATTTCTAAAAATCTGAGATGGTGTAACATGTATTTCGTATGTAAAAGCATATCAAGTAACCTTATATGCAAGTTACCTCTTATACATGGTTCCTAGCACATATGACATGAGCAAATTTTAAGCACATCTGTAAAATGAACTTTTCTAAACAGATCAAAATTGGAAAAAAGAGTTTCAACACAAATTTAGTTTTCAAAACACAACACAAAATCCAGAAGTTTAAAAATGGGGATACTCACCATGATTAAAGATAAACATGCAGCTGCCTGAGCAAAAACCGGCACGGTGGAACCTCGTTAGGTTTGTTTAAGATGTTTTCTCCATTCACTGTTAACTTATTTGAATGCCACGCCATTCACAGTCTCTTCCAAGCAACTAAACTAAACAATTAAAGAAAAGCAATGTACTTATTAATCACAATTGACTTGCCATCATAGATATTAAAGAGAAAATATGTAAAACTGGAAGAAAAAAATCATGTATCACATGCAGTATTCTAGCATTTAGACATAATTAGCTTATAGTCACAAAATCTGGAAAAAATATCATGTACCACATGTGATCATACACATAATTTGCATATATTTCTTTGTTTTCTTACTTGTATTTCCTTCTAGTTTCAAATAGGTATCACTATTCTATTGAAATTGCTTCATTTACTTAAATTAAGAAAATCTAGCTGTTTGTGAGGGCCCCACTAGCTCTATAAACTTATCAGCATAAATTACAATCTATAAGTGCAAAAAGGAATTAAAATGTAAACTAATGCAGTTATCCCAATTAAAAACAGTAAAAAATTAAATCATTTATTTATAACTTTTACAAAAATAATTAAACACACACGATACAGAGCCAACAACCGACATGTATATGGAATAATCTAGCAAGATAAAAAGACACTTCGCCCAAGACTAACTCTTTTAGAAAAATACATGCAAACAGAAATAATCTATACCTCCAAAACAAACATATCATCTTTATACTTTTCTGCATGACCATATTCCTTCCACAGCTCCATGTTATACATATTCGGTGATATAACCTGATGATTCCATCCAAGTAGTCGTAAGCACTAGCAAAAAGAATGCTTTCAGTCATATCAAAAAACTTCTATACTAAACTGTACCTCTTGATAACCCCTATCTCTGTACTGATTTTGAATGAAGTTCATGAGTTTGATGTAGACACGAGTACCGTGTGGAAGAAAAAACCAGCTTCCCGGGCTAACATAAACAGGACAGGCCTAGAGACAGCAGTAAGAAAACCCTACTAAATTATGAAATAAGAAAGAATGAACCCACTATACCTCCGCTCGTGATGAAGAATAAGCTCTTGTTTCACCCTCAAAATATTGTGATCGTACTTTTTAGCCTCTTCAAGGCGATGCAAATATTCCTGAAATAAGAAGAGAAAAAGAAACATAATCAAATCATAAACAACCATATGGCATGGCCACAAACCACAATCCAATTACTTGACTACAAAGATTCATAAAATACAATAAAGAAATTGTCCAGTTTCAAATTGAAGAATTGCGTCAATAGCGCACTACAGCGGAATTGCAGAGGGGCAGTAAGGTTCAGCAATAGCGGGTTTAGCAGTTGCTATTTCTGGCTCAAACCGCTATTAGGGTTTCGAGGCATAATTTCTCAAAGCCTTTCTTCTAAACCTTTGTATTTTTTTAAGGCTAAAAATGCCGATTCAAACACTTGTAAAAGTACAATTCTGTTTTCAATTCTGTTAAGTTCATGCTCACAAACAATTGTTATGTTCCTCCTACTTTTGGTTCAGCTCTGTTATATTTTTCTTCTCTGTTTGACTTTTATTGCTATGTACTTTATGTTCTTTAATTAGTAAATGAGGGTCAACTTAATTTTGTGTATTTTTTTTAGTATTTATGTTTACTTTGCAATAGCCTCTATCCCGTTATCCACTATAGTATTTTAGGGGGTAGGTGCTATGCGACACTATCTGGGATTAACACCATAGAATTTAACATGGCATTCTACAAGCATAATACATATAGCAGCATAATCCAAACATTATTCAAAAATACTACAGTTACACATGGTAGAGAATCTAAGGCACTGATAAACGCTATAGCACATTGTTATCAACAACTGGGCATTTTCTTATTCTTAAAAGTTTATTCCACTAAACACTCAGTTTGTGATATGGCATAGCTAGATGGTTTACTAGAGAAATAACATACGAATTGAAATCACCTTTAAACTCTTCTGATTAGGATAAGATATGCCATAAACTCTTTGTAAACTTTCTCAATCTTAGTCTCCCTTCCAATATGCTGACGAAGCCTGGAATTGTAAAACCAAAAACCGAAGTGTTTGCATTGATATGAGTTATTGGATAAACTAAACTCAATTATAATAAGGTTTAATAAGACATATTGAATACATACCTTCAAACATGCAATTGCTTTGACAAAGGATGTATTAGGAATATGTGGTCCTCGACATAAATCAATTAGGGGTCCACATCTGTTCACTGTTATGGTCTTGTCAGCGGGGAATTCATTGAAAATTTCGACCTGATAACAATTGCCACACAGCAAATTGTCATGTCATTAATTATAGGTGAACAAAAATAGGAACATAGTTCATATTAATATGACTACCTGTTAGAAAAGATAAGAAAACTAATGTCAGAAACAAAAGTGTAAGTGTACTTGTCGTAAACTTATTATCCGAAAATATCTCAAGTGCCTGGTCACGTGTAACTTCAATGCGCCGAAAGGGTTGTTTTTCCTACCAAATTTCAGACTGAGCTGTCGAACAAAAGCAATGACATACATGGGTCTTTAAGATAATCATACAAGATTTAAGTCCTATAAAGTGAGTTTAAAGTAATCCTAAGAGATTTAGGATACTCTAAGTGAATTTACCTGTAAAATTAAGTGCATAACTACCTTTTACTTAATTTGCAGTGTTCTGAGGACTAACCACTTGTGAGGAGGTTGGATTTGAAGGATTGTACCCGAAATTTTCAGCTCGAGTAACATCTTTACATGAAACATGTCTGTCTGTAATTATCAATAACATAACAAATACATAAAGCATATCATGCAGTTAAAAATAAGTGTAACTTGTTAGCACTGAACAAGCATTTACCAGGAGAACTTCCACAGCCAATTGAATGGTAAGTCATGTTGAACTTCCAATAATTTCTTCATGAGAAGAAAATTCCCTTGCTCCATTATCATTCCAATTTCCAAATCGAGAATTTTCCAGCTCATCATCCGATTCCAAACATATCATTTGACTAATTCCTGAACAATATTCAGGGGGGAAATGTTTACATCTTGTTAGGGGTGGAAATAGGCTGGGCCGAGTTAGGCTTTACCAAGCCTAAGCCTGGCCTGTCAAAAAAATTGAGTTTTTTTTCTATTGTTTTGTCATGTAAAATATATTTATCGAATTTTGTTTGATGGTTAATGTTTTTTTTTGTGTCCGGCCTTAGATGTTTGTGCATATGGAGTGTTATAGACTAACACTTTCATAGCCTCATTTGTTTTAAGAATCAAAAATAGTTTACTTAAACATATATCTTTTATTTTGAGATTAAGTATAATAAATATAATTTTGCACGTGGTTATTAATAATAGTCCAAGCATTATGGTCTATTTGCACGTGGTTATGGAAATTGTTTGTGAACTAATTGGTCTATTATTGAAAAATAATCTTTAATTTTTTATATTTTAAATGCATATATTAATAAATAAATCTCATTCATTAATTGATATTCATTGATTGATTTTATGTTGATTGTATATTTGAATAACCTTTAATTTTTTATATTTTAAGTGCAAAAATTAATAAATAAATCTCATTCATTAATTGTATGTTTGAGTGATATTATATATATTAAATCTTAATAATTATCAAAATTGTAGATATTATAATATGTAAATAGAGCACTGCTATTTGTAGCGAACAAAATTTTCACGAACAACTCACGAAGTAGCTGCCTTCGTTGGATTGCCTTGAGCAAAAAACATGGGTGGTTGGATAAAAATAATGAAATGGCTATAGTTATAAATTAAAACTTACAACGTTATCGTGTTGCCTTCGTGAACTAAAATTTCGCGATAAGTAGCATTATCCATGTAAATAACATAATATTTAATATTAATTCATAGAACTAAAGAATATTTTAGTTAAGTCAAATTAAGAAATTAAGCTTATCAATATATATATATATATATATATATATATATATATATATATATATAAATAAAATTTATAAATTTAGTTTTATAAAATGTTATTGATATTTATTTGTTGTAAGGTCGAACAAAACAAAAAAAAAATAAAGATATAATATAATAAAATATTACAAATTAAAAATGTATACATAATTTTGAAATGTATAAGAAAATAGAATCAAAGAATAAAGAAAAAGCAGTATATATTTTTAGGTAAGTAAAGAGTCTATAAATGAAAAGACATAAATCATTTACATATAAAAAAAAATTAAATAGCATAATTATCTTTATGAGTCATTGATTGATTGCAACTTTTAATTTCTGATTTAATGTGATTAAAATTTTTTATTTCTTATTTTGAATTTTGAATTTAATATACAATATTTTTTAATTATTTATATTACTAATAGCTTTGTTTTGGCATTGTTTTAATTTAATATACAATATTTTTAAAAATTGCGCGTAATACAGCGGCATCCATGCAATTGTTTCACATAAAGTTAATGATAAAAATATTGAATATTAACGGGAATATGAAGTTATTGCTCAAATTATTGAATATTAACGAGAACATGAAGTTATTAATTAAAATATTGAATATTAATAGGAACATGAAGTTATTAATCAAACTATTGAATATGGACAGAAACATGAAATTACTAATCAAAATATTGAATATTAATGGAAACATGAAATTATTGATCAAAATATTAAATATTAACGAAAATATTAGATTACTGATCAAAATATTGAATATTAACGGGAACATGAAGTTAGCGATCAAAATATTGAATATTAACGTGAACATGAAGTTACTAATCAAAATATTTAATAATAACGGGAACATAAAATTATTGATCAAAATATTAAAAAATAACAGGAACATAAAGTTACTGATAAAAATATTTAATAATAATAGAACAACTTTACTATTGGTTTAAATATTTTTTACAATAATTTCAAAACAAAAATAATATTTATAATATATATATATATATATATATATATATATATATATATATATATATATATATATATATATATATATATATATATATATATATGATTCAAATATTATATTGAGAGAATTATAGGCACCGATTTATTATTTTTTTAAAAAAATTTATTTTATTTTTATTATATATTAGGAATCAATATATGTATCAATCTTTCTTCCTGTCTTCATATTTATTTTTGCATATATTTTTTATTTAAATATTCTATTTAATTTTTTATATGAAATAAACCATCTAAAATAAATGAGAGTACGACGTCCATACCGTGCGAAGGCACGGGTGTCCCAGTGGTTTATACTCAAAACTATACACTTGATGGTTTTCTTTTTTATCTTCAATTTCTTTTCGCTAAGTTTACTCCCCCTATCTATCTCCGACAAAGAAACGAGAAACACATGACAACCCAATTATTTTATTACTTTAAGGTGCATCCATTTTCGTAACATGTTTAAATGAGGCCATGAGGCAACTCGTTGTTAGCATTAATTTTTGAAGTTATTCATGAAACTTTAGTAATTGGAGTTTGGCCTCTTATTGAGAGAGTTGGTGGTGACGGTGTGTTTCACGTAGAAAGAGGTGTGTTAATTAGTTTGACTATGTTTTAAACTTTTGTCACACGCTTGGGTTGTAAACCCTAGGTCAAATTATGGTTCAAATCGAGGGCTAGATTTTGGGATGCATGGAGCTTTCACTGACTTTTGAGTCCCAAGTTTTTCATTTGACTTGCTCTAAATTTTCATTTAATCAGTGGTACGGCCCTTGTTGTCCAACCACTAGACATATTTGGCAAAGCAAGAAATTTGAGAATATCTAGATTGAGGTATAATTAAGGCGTTTTTTAGGTTGTACTTTGAAGAATTGTATGCTAAAAAAGAAAATACTCTCAGCATCTCAAATTATATGATGTTTGTCTATTTCATATACTCTCTAGTATCATTTATAAGAAAGTATTTTTTTTTAATACATTAAATAAATAATGTATCGGGACAATATATTGTCCAAATACATTATTTATTCAAAAAATGAATATTTTCCTATAAATGAGATCGGAGGTAATATTAATTTAAAGAGGTGTGATTTAAAAAAATTATGATCAAAACATGTGTAATTTTACAAAATTATCTTTTATTAATGAAAAAAACTAAAAGAATTAGAATGATGAAAAGTAATAAATAGTAAAAGATAGAAGAGGAAAAATAATCATTAATGTTGTATTGGTAATATAAAATGATTTATAATTTAAAATAATTTTTTTTATAAAGGGATTTGTAATTTAGAACAAGAGAGTTCATACTATGAGAAATTTGAAGAACATTCTCTTTTTAACACTCCCTCAAATATTCACTCTCTTATTGGTTGAAATATGCGTAGGTCCTGTAACGAGGAAAAAGTGAGACCAAAGCTATTGATTGACTTAATTCATTATTTTAGTGAAAGTCGTTACCGCTCTGTATTGTTTCCAAAGAAAAAGGGAAAGGAACGAAGTAAATCCCAAAAACGTTTTTCAAATCAAAAACTAATAAAAAAACAGAGATCTTAGATATGGTGGTTGATTATGCAAGGGGAAGGTATTAGCCCCACTCACATCTGTGGTACTCCACAGGAACCTTTTTGAAAATCTTTGTTGATAAAAGAAAAAGAAAGTGTGCGAAAGAAAAGGGTTTGTTTGATTTTAAAAATATGCTCGACAAGACATAACATCTTGTGCCTACATTTCTCCTTGGTGCAATGGAGAAACCAGAGCAAATTTAGTTTCACTCAAAAGGGAAACAAAAGATTTTGGTTTAAAACTAAATAGACACTTTATCATCTTAGAGGAGAAAACTCAGCCAACCATACTTGAACATGAGAACATATGGATCATTTGCATCACAAATGAAAAAAGGACTACAACTTCGATAAATCAACAAGTACGTCACTAACTCTTCCAAGTGGAAAAGGATCAATCAATATCAAAGGGTTAGGGGATTACAACTCCACTATGAAGATTAATCAATGCCTAAACTTTTAGAAGAGGCTTTTTAATGAGAAATGCCATGAAAAGACAAAAGATTTTGAAAGAAAGTTTTAAAAAGAGTTTTGAAAGAGTTTGCAAACATAAGAAGATTTTGAAAAAGAGAGAAGATTTTGAAAATTTAAGAAGATGGTGAGGAGATGAAGGGACTATCCTAAAGCATAAAGTATAAGTTAAAGACAAGAACAATCTAACCAAACAAGAAGTCAATACTTGACATTAAGAACTCAATGTAGAATTCCTACCCTTTGGATTCACCAACCAAACAACACAATACCAAGATATCAGATGAGAACATCTCCATATGTATAACCTGTACAAAGCTTTAGAAATACACCATAAGAACTTGAGACAAAAATTGGTCAGAGTAACAGTTGTGTACAGATGAATTCTCAATCATAATGCCTTAGAATTAAACCTCAAGGACTTTATACATAATAACTTCCACACACAAAGAAAAACAGTCCAATATTTTGGAGTAAACTCCAAGGACTTCTAGAATACAAACATAATACAATCAAAGTATCAAGGTCTCAGTCCACTAGTCCATCCTCCATGTTCAGGGTATAGTAACCAAAGTCCAAGTCCACATTAAGTTTTTTATGGCTCAAGTTTGATTATTAATGTTTTGAGAACAAGATAAAAGGTCCAAATTTACAAAGTAAAAGTGCATAAGCATAAACATATGTCCAAATGGACAAAGAAAAAATGAGCATAAACATAAACATGATAAGGGATGATGAATGGTAATATAAAGCATAAAGCAAATTCAGAAATAAAAGAAAGAAAAATAATAAATGAAGCATAAAATAAAGTTAAAAGTTGATTCTCAATGTTAATGGTCAATAATGGTTGAATAATGAACTTAGGTCAAAGTTAATGAAAATTCACCAGAGGATTGATAGAATCAAAACCTCTACACAACAAATTTCCAAAGGTCTTGAACCAATTGTCAAATAAACAACCATCCTTAGGCTTATAAACATAGGTTTTTGCCATGAATGATCATTTTTCGACACGGGACAAATTTAGCGCTAAAGCAATCGCCAAGTAACGTATATAGAAGTCACCCTACAACGAGGCCGGTCAATAACAATTTACATATTTAAGATAAAGTTAGAGAAATGATATAGAAGATAGTTCTCTAACAACTTGCAACACATGTAAAATAAAAAACAAAACAAAAATGGGATTGAGATGAAGAGGGAGGGGAATGGATTGAAATTAAAACCAAGATGTCCAGATGAATTCTTTTGATCATCATGGGATTTTATCTTAATAATCCATCAAAAGAATGATAAAGTCATAACCTCTACACAATAGATTTATCAATACTTACACCCACAAATCAAAAGAAAATAGAGGGAGGGAGAAAATAAAATAAAATATTAATGTTGATGTTTTTATTGGCTGATTGACATATATGTTTGGCTAAAACATAATAGCAGCAAAATATAATGCAATGTATAAATCTTGCAAATTTAAAAGAACAAAACACGTACAAGCAAGATGTTATATGGAATGTCATGACATCAAATCATGACATCAAATCATGACATCGTGCCTGCAGAACTGGAATGAAGATTCAGTTTGATTCTCAACAAATACAGAATATTCTATGAATATTATGTAATCTAATGTGGCGCGGATTTAAAGGTCAATAGAATCAAGTCAGAATATTAAAGAATCAAATCAGAATATTGAAGATTCAGCAGTTTCTAATTTAGGAGATAAATTAGGAAACTTGTGATTGAAGACCTTTCTTTTTGCAGAAGATATCTGAAGATTTGTAACAGCCAGGAGTGATGCGATTTGTAAGCCCAAGTCCAATTAGGAATAGGTTATAAATAGAAACCTTTGTAACGTAGTTTAAGACGAATGTAAGCAAACCTTGTATTGGAAAGATGTAGTCATTAGGGTTTGTATAGGTAGACCACCCAGGCTGTGGGATGGCTGCCATGTCCTTCTCGAAACCTGTAGGTAAGAGAAGTTAGTGTTCTCACTCGAAACCTGTAGGTAAGAGTTGAGTATTATGTTCTTGATAGAAGCTGTGAAGCAAGATCAAGTTAGTGTTAGTTGTTAATTGTTTAAATAGCTGTTGCAGGGTTGTAGCAGTTAGGTATCACTAGGGAGTGAGCATAGGTTCTCTTGTCTTATATGGAGTTCTAAGATAAAGGATCACCATAAGTCAAGGCCTATCATGGGATCGTTTCCAAATTTTTTTCAAAATTTTATAATGCTCAAAACAATTTTTAAACCAATTAAAACTCAAGGAAAATAAGGAAAAATATTAAAAATATCAAATGATAAAATAAAAATATGGAAAAATTATCATAAAATTAGAAATAAATCACAATATTTTTGGTATTTTTTCATAAGTTTTGGAATTAAAATGAAGGAGATATGAATTTTTGAAGTTAAATGAAAATAAAACAAAAATAAGAAAAAGAAATTAAATCTGAGAAAACCTGGAACGTTAGATCTACACTCATTAATTGAGATGACAGATCCAAAGGCGCTCAGGCTATGGTTCATGGTGGAAACAAGTCAAAATGCGTGCAGGTTGTATTAAAAGGTCAAACCAATCAAAATAAAACAAATGCCACGCTATCATTGGTCAGATGGTGACAACTCATCATCTTCAACCTTAAGCCTCAAAGATTCAAAGGAATCTGCAGAGATTTGTGAATCCCTTAAAGCGTAACCAAATCAAATGCTAGTTGTATCATTGGATTCGTCTCTCTTGGACGATCTCAACCACATCATCACGAAACATTTATTTAAAGTGTAGCTCACTCGATTTGAAGAAAACCAGACAGGTTAAAATCTAAAAAATCTTAAGAATAGATGCATTAAACCAAACCAAACTTTGAAATTAATTGTGTAATTAGTTTCAGTGAGTCAAGAGCTTCACGTTAGCAACAAATTTGAGCTGATTTGGTAGAGATTTCTACCTGAGTGAAGTTCACTAAAAAGCTTCTGAAAACTGAAGTGAGAAGCTTAAATGGAGACACGATTTGACTTGCAAACAATCTGGTTAGCTTCAATGAAGGTCGAGGAAGCTAACAGAGTGGAGAATTTGGTGAATTAAGGTGAGGAATGAAGAAAACGGAAATACGGATTCAGAGTTCATGTGGAATCTGAACATGGTTATTTTGGCTCTCAAAAGCTTGGGAAATGAATGGAATGTGATCCTCTATTTATAGCTAAGCTCATGGAATCAAAAAGCGAGTGAAATGATCAAGAATTGAGTGAATTTGTGTGAAGGTCAAAGCATGAAATGTGTTACTTGTAATTTCCTCAAAACTCAACCAAAACTTGTGTTTTAGTGCACTAAACAACTTCTGGAAGGTCACATTAGTTTAATTTCAATTAATTTGAGTATTGGCCAAACTGATCATGTGTTTACTTTAGAGTTAAGGTACCATGTTTGAACCAAGGCTATTTAAAATTAGCCCGTGCGTTACTTGATTTTCTTTGAGCCAAACACTCTCCTTGTCATGAGGAACACAATGCAAAAATAATTGAAGCAATTGGATGCTTAAGGAGAGAGTTATGATCATAAGGTTTTAAGGAAAAACCTTGAAAGCTTGGGCTATGCATTGCATCGAACAGGTCATGCCTAAGTTTTGTGCACAAAGGGCTTGCAATTTTTGAATGCCTTAGAGCATGAATTTGGGTTGGAAATTTGAATATGAAATGTTCTTTTATCCAAGATGAACATTTGGCAAAAATAACCTCCCAAAAATGTTGAAAATTGAGAGAGCTATGAACTTTTGAAGATTGGCATGCCATACTTGAAAAATCCATTAAGTCCACAACATGACCTATAATGTTTTGCATTCTTTCATGGTCTTTCACTAAGATTTTTCTATTGATATTAAAAGATTATTGAAGTAGACTAATTCAAGATTATTATGCAAAAATAATAGGCTAAAAATGATTAAAAAAATGAGCAAGTTATGATCCTTTGAAGAGGACACACAATTCCTTGAACTTTCAAAGGAGACCTATGATGTCTTTTCACTTTTGATGACTTTCTTCATAAAATTTTCTTTTGACTTGTGAATAGAAGTTGTTGAAGATGTCAAGGATAATAATTTGAAAAAATAAGCACTCAAAAAATGTTGAAAATTGAAGGATTTATGCCCTTTTGATCATAAGATCAAGAACTTGTCAAATTAGGCCAAACACCTTTAATCAACTTTGAATCTCTTGAACTTTTAATGCATGATAAAGCATCAGGAGGTACATAAGACCTTGAAATGATGTTACATTGAAGTATACTTGATTGTAAGGCTCATGGCTTGAGGAAACTTGTCGAAGAAGGCATGGAAATAAACACATGAACCTATGTAGTTTCTTGATGAATCAAGCCAAATGATCTTGAGATATACTTGATCAAATGAAGTGGAGAGATACTTGAGATATGACACTTTATGATGAGGATATTTCCCTTGAGGTCTAAGTCATTTAGCTTCCAAGAATGATCAATTGGTTAAGGGTCGATCCTCCAAACCCTAGCTTTAGGAGAGGTGTGGATGCACTTGATTCAATCACCTACAATACACAAAGATTTAAAAGGAAAAGACATATTTTTTGTATTTTGGTTAGTATAACATAACAAGGAAATATTCACAAATTTAAACAAACATGGGTGCTTGGTGATCCCCCTAAAAGTGTGGTGGACACAAAGCTAAAGTTTGAACCTAAAGATTGTGATCTTGACATGAGGTAAGGATGCAAATGATTAGGAAATCTTAGGATAAAAAATTGGGGTATGACAGGTCCTACCATTTTATGTGGGGCCTATTTCTAAAGCAAGGGATCCACGCATGTTTCAACTAATAAGAAAGTGAATGTTTGAGAGAGTGTTGCTAGCAAACACCCTTTTTTATTCTTTATCTTTACCATATTTATAAATTACAAGTAACGATTAATTTTAGCAAAATACCCCTTTTTTATTCTTTATCTTTACCTAAAAGTTCATTTTGGTCCCTTAATTTTTTTAAATACCGATTTGATCCCTTAAGTTTTCAAAGAGTTCCACGTTAGTGCTTTCCGTCAGGTATGTTAGTCAAAGTCATAATAAAGGACAATTTGGCGCTGATGTGGCATATGCTCATTGTGGTGTCGTTTTCTTTACCTCCCCGTTTCACTTGGGAGGACGGCACGCTAAACCCTTCACGCGAAATTTGGAAGGAGAATGCGCCCGTGGTGGGATGAATTTTATTTCAGTTCTTCCTACGATATCACATGAACTTTCTTATTGGTCCTACGAGTAGGAAAGGGGAAAAAAGATCTCAACTAAACCCTAGGAGTTTGCTAAGTGTGGGGATTTCACCTAGACTAGAAATTCTGGAGTCCGGGGGGTCGGTTATACATAGGGAAGTGTTTAAACACCCTACATATCTGTAGTACTCTACAGGAACCTTCTCTGTGTCATTTGTGATTGTGTTTGCTGCTAATGATTGGGAAAGTTTCTCCTTTGTGTTAGGAGAAGGAATTGATTTGATTTGAAAAGACAGACAGACAGACTGACTGACTATTTTTGGTATTTTATTAGCTCGCTGAGATTCCTTGTGAACCTCATGCCTACATATCCCTAGTGGAAGTCAGAGCTTAATGTAGTTCGGGGAACTAACTAGGGAAATTAATTGTTTTTTTTGTGCCTTGCTTGAAGCTCAAGGTTGAAGCTTGGAATTAAATCTCTGTTTACAGTAAAGAGACATGAAATCATCTCTACAGAGAGGTATTTGTACTATTCTACCACAAACATTTAAAGGAGTGACAGAATAACTGGATTCATTTCATTCAAGAGGGGAGTCTACTTGGTTGATCAAGTATGACAGCCATCGTGCCTCTAAAATGAAAGAAAGATGCTCATCCAAATTAGGGAAAGTGTACAAGTCTGGGGATGTGCCAGAGCATGTCTTTCAGAGTCCTAAATGGGAGACTTTGATTGAAATTGAAATTGAAATGCTTGTTTGTTTGAATGTGGTAGAGTAGTAAAAATATCTCTCTATAGAGATAAGCTATGTCTATTTACTATATGAAAGTTTTGACTTTAGCTGGCTTGTATGAGGCCCAAGCTTGAGGCTTTTTGATTGACTTATTAATTATTATTGACTTTGGGAGATGGCTCCACTGGGGATTAACTACAGGGTATTTTTGTGTTCTGTACAAAGCCCAGAATTGAGGCTGACTCTACTTAGGGAGACTCTATTTGTGTGCCTTGTACAAAGCCCAAGGTTGTGGCTGACTGCTGAGGATATTTGAATTTTTTGAGACTATGAATGACTCTATTTTGTGTGCCTTGTACAAAGCCCAAGGTTGTGGCTAACTCTAGCTAGGGAAAACATTATTTTCTGCCTTGTACAAAGCCCAAGGTTGTGGCAGACTCTTAAATAAATGAATTGAGTATGGATGACTCTAAGGGGAAAAGATCCCAGGTGTTAGGAATCTTTGACACATGAAAGTATGGTTTATCTGCCTTGTACAAAGCCCAAGGTTGTGGCTACTGAATGATGAAGAACTCACTGGGGAGACTCTATTATCTGCCTTGTACAATGCCCAAGGTTGAGGCTGACTCTTAACAGGGGAGTTTTATTGTTTGGGTGCCTTGTATGAAGCCCAAGGTTGAGGCTAACTGTTTTTGTTGGTTTTGACTCTACTGAGGAGATTTTATTTATTAAAAGATTGTTTTTCTTTGGAAGCTAACCCTTTCCAGGGATTTTGACACAGCTGGTGAATTTGTCTGTTAAAAGACTGACTTTATCATGTTTTTTGGAGGCTGACCCTTTCCAGGGGTTTTGACTCTTTTGGGGAAATTATCTCCTAAGAGAAATGAATCTTTATTTTTTTGACGTTTTTATTAATTGACTTTGGAGGCTAACCCTTTCCAGGGGTATTATTAAAAATGAAAGAATGTGTGGAAGCTAACCCTTTCCAGGGATTTATTGAAATGGAGGTTGATTTTAATTGACTTTGGAGGCTAACCCTTTCCAGGGGTTTTGTTGAAAATGAATGGCAGAAAGATTATCTAATGGAGACTTCTTGTTTAAAGCCCAAGATGAAGGCTGACTCAATGCTGAGGATGACCCAAAGCATGGATCCTAGACTCTGCTAAGGAAGATTGATGAAGATAAGGGTGACAGAGACTGTCCATGTCTCTCATTCCAAAAGGTGTACTCAATGCAAAATTGAGACAAACTTAGCTTGTTTAAAGTCTGGTTTAAATTGGAAGAAACTCACCAGGGTAGGCTAAAAGGTGGCTAAAGACCTGTTCCTATGTTTATAAGAAACCTGATGGGTCCTTGTATACAAGCTCAAGAGGAAGCTGGAAATGCTTTTAAGAAGCCTGTGGGTCCTTGTACAAAGCCCAAGAGGAGGCTAATCGAGGGTCCTTGTTATAGCACAAGAGAAAGCTATGTAGTTTTGAACTTATTTTGGCTCTAAGCAAATGGGTAAGAGGTTTCACCGGGAATAATTCCTCTTTGGGTGGATGTGTCCTATTATTTGGATTCTAAGGTTTTTACCAAGATGTTTCACCGGGAATAATTCATCTTGGGGGTTTGAACTACAGATCTCTAATTAGGAAAGAGCCTTCACCGGGAAGACATTCTCAATCCTAGGCCATATTCCTATAATATATATATAGTTTAATTGTCCTAGGGTTTATACTCAAACGTAGTTCTAAACTAATATATATATGCACAGTTTATATTTGACAGTAATTTAAATAAAGACTGTAAATTGAAAGCTTGTAAAGCCTAACCTGGATGGAGTGGAGGCCATTGAAGAAGTATGTACAGAGCCTCAACAGTAATTTTTGTTGTTTTGTTGATGACAGTTGAATATATGATAAACAGTTAATGGTTTTTGAAAACAGAAGAAGTGAAGATGGACAAAGGTCACATAGGTATCTGAAGAGTTTCACCGGGAATAATGCCCTTCAAATACCAGAAGAATGTTTTGAAAACAGAAAGAAGATTTTGAAAATATAGTTTTGAAAACAAGCTAAGAAGAGAAGGTTTTTGGGACTTACACTCTATTAGAGGCCCAGTACTTTACAGTACTGGTGTAAAAGCAATTGAAAATGATTTTGAATGATACAAGGTTTTGTTGTTTGAAAACCCTAATCATTTGATTTATTCGGAGATTGAAAACAGTTTTGAGAATTGACAAAAGTCAACTTAATTAAGGTAAAAATAAAGATTTTTTACTTAATTAAGACCTAAACAATTAGGGTTTTATCATAAACTTTATTTACAAAATGATTTAGGTTAAAACAAAGTGAAAATATGTATTAAAGTATTTAAGAAAACACCTAAAACATACTATTTTAAACTTAATAAAAATACATGAAATAAATAATATTTTTATGATTTTTTTGATTATTCACAAAATAGATATGTTAAATAAAAAGTGTGTGAAAAATGAAGTGAAAATGATTTAATTTGATAAGTGAATTAATTATGTGAAGTTGTGAAGAAAATGAAAAGAAAAAGTGATAAAAAAATATTTTGGCCTCACCATGGTTTGAACCCACGCCCTTGAAGCCCAAAATCAAAACACACACCAACCAGCCAACGCGCGCATGGTGTTATAGAGGGCATTTCATTGCAATATGTGTGTTGTCTAGTGCATAGAGTGGAAAAAAGAAAATAAAATCAAAAGGTCTGAGGCGAGGGGGATTCGAACCCCAGACCTTGGGCATGAGGAGACTAAGAGCGCATGTGTGGCCACTAGGGCAAGTTATTCATTCGTTAAGGAAACGCCTATCATTAAAAATAAAACAAACTTCGCTCAGAGATTTGAAAAATGGCGCCACCCTCCATCTTCGTCTTCAACCTCAAGCTCCATCAATTCAAATTTCTGAACTCTCTCAACTCTCAACCATTTGCAATGATGTAAACATGAAACTTGCTCTAAATTCACTCACGATTCTAAATATGTAACTAACATGAATTAATATTAACTACATCTAACTAATTTACCAGAAATCGTGAAGAACCCTAAAATTTCAAAATCAAATTAAATGACTATACTGAAAGATAAATGGATGATGATAGAGGGTTTTCAATCCTCTGATGATGCTGAACAAGATAGAATCGAGCTATTTCACAAAGAGTACTTAAATTAGAGAAGTGAGGTTCAGAAACTTACCTCTGAAAATGGAGGTCGTGAGGATGATAGAGACCACCTGGGCTTGAATGAATGATCTCAATAGCTTCCCTGAGACTCAATGATGCTAACTGGATGCTTATTGTAGCCTGAATCCTTCTGAAGTGTTCTATGGACCTCCCTCGATTTCAGCTTCAAGTGAACATGGAGGTTGTTGAATTTGGAGTTACAGATGAGCTGCAGCCATCTGGTTAGCTTCACTATGACCTGAGGAGTGTGCCTGGATGATTGGCTTGGCTTGAAACCTCCTGAATTGTTCTGTGGTCCTCCAACTGCAAGTGCTCCAAATGAGAGGTGGAGATGATGATTCTCCACGCCCGGCAGTGTTCCAGAGGTTTGGATCACCTCCAAATGCCTCCCTCAATGTGTTTGAATACTTATTTTCAAAGAGAGAGCTTTGGTTTGAAGAATCCGAGTCTTCTTGCCAAAGGACCTTTGAAAAAACTAAGTATGAAGAAAGAAAAGAGAAAGCAAGAATTCTGTTGCTTTGGTGTGTTTTTTGAATGAGAATGAGGCCTCTATTTATAGGCAAATGGATGCAGATCAATTGGCTGTGGTGAGCTTGCTTAGTGTAGTGAGTTTGGTTTCTTAGCCATGAAGAAATTCAAAGAATCTCCAAAATGCAATGATGCATTTTCGGGCTAGCTTCCCCTATCCATTGATCTTGCAGGATCTTAGGGAACATTTTTGATATGTAGCAAGTTTCTATTGGCTTAGGAGAAGATTCCAATTGGTGAATCATTGCTTATCATAAATTCTCAAAAGTAATGATTACATAATCACATGTTCTTGCTTTTGGGAATCTTCTTCAATTTTCATGCCATGGTGAAAATGAATGCATGGTATTGTT
The DNA here is from genome assembly GCF_029867415.1 of Vicia villosa. Lineage (NCBI taxonomy): Eukaryota > Viridiplantae > Streptophyta > Magnoliopsida > Fabales > Fabaceae > Vicia > Vicia villosa. The sequence goes on along the minus strand of NW_026706810.1, from coordinate 1,308,336 downwards.
TCAGACATGTTATGGGTCGTGTAGCATCCATTCATGAAGCAAAATGCACAAAATTGCAAAGTTCCAATTTGCACATGACCTATAATTTTACTTCATGAGGCCAACTTTGAACAAGCATAACTCCTAGCTCAAATTGAATTTGGAGAAGGTTGAACACAATTTGGAAAGCCCTAAACATCTACTTCAAATCATTAGTTTATGTCTTCTTCAGAATCATTTGGGAAATTTGTGAAAAATGAGCCCAAAGTTGGATGAAAACTAGGTTAAAACACTTAGAAAAATTTCTAAGTGTTTATGACCTAAACTTCAAAATTTCCAAAACTTCATAAATGGTTGATCTTTTGAAAAAAGTTCCCTTGTAAGATGTTGTTTTATTTTGCAAGATCTACAACTTTCATGTTGGAAGTTTTTTGAGTTGTGTAGGTGAAATTTTGAGTTCTCACCATGCCTTCAAAAACCCTAATTCCCGACTTTTTGTTCCTTGATGAATTTCTTTGAATTTCTTTGGTCAAATGACTTTGACATCCATATATTGATGATATTGATCTTTGAAAATCATTATTTGACCAAAAACCTTAAAAGTCAATGATGATCCTTCACAGTTGACTTTTCCCTGACAAAGTGAATTTTTGGGCTTTTGTGTAGAAACAAGATCTTTTCCTCAAATGAATGATGTAAATGGATTATATTGAGGTAGTAGAGATTTTTGAATCATGTCTTGAGTTTTGGATTCATGCCCTGATTAAAAGTCCACTATCTTGGTGAATTAGGTCAAAACCCTAATTTGTCGACCATGTGAAAATAATGACTGTAGACTTTGAATTGAAGTGTGATGTCCGGTGGATCTTGTAATATGAGATATTTGAAGATGATTGATGTCTTTGAATGATCCCCTGAGGTTTTTTAGGGCTTCCCAAATGTGATCCCTGATTTCAGTCCTTGATAGGCTCAAAACCCTAGTTTGGTGACCTGAGTAAACCTGTACTCAGATGACTGGATGTCTAATCAATCATAGATGAGAAAAATGAAGTCCTTGAGCCCCATGATTGTATTAGGGACTAATCCTTGTATTGATTGATCCTTTGCCTGAGCTTTCTTGTCTTTGAGCATCCTCAATTAGATACCAGATGGAGAAGTAACTGCTCTGGGAACTTGTCTTGACCTGATGAAAAATCCTGAAGATATGCCATCTCAGGGGGGTCAAAAATTAGGGTATGACACTCATTACCAGGCCATCAAAATTCGAAGAAAAAATATAAAATGTTGCCTTCCACATGGATTTGAACCACTGTCAAGTTGGTTGCTTGACAAGATATTATACCACTCAGACACTTCACCCTTTTTGATATTATTTGAAACCAAGAAATTATACTATGTTAGAAATCATTTGAAACCAAGTGTTCTTAATAATACAAACCCTGAAATTGAAACAAACAAACCCATAAATTGAAACACCAAGTTCCAAATAATACTATTTTCATTTTGGTCATCGTTATTTTTTTTAGTCTGTTTAATATTTTTCTAATGTTTTGGTATTCAACCTTAATCCTTTAAACTACATACAGACTATTAGAAACCAAATTCAAACACCAAGTTCCCAAGTATTCAACCTTAATCCTTTAATTGAATCTCAAAGTTCTATTGATTGAATTTAGTTATAAATTTATTAGAACACTTGCAGATTTGAAAATTTATAGTCATGGTATCCAAATCTGGATCTAATGGTGATTCATATTTGTGATGTTGAAATCTAAAAGCTTTCGACGGGAGCGATAAGAATGAAGACGTCGGCTTGATCGGTATTGGCTTTGGCGGCGGTGAGTTTGATGTGGTGGCGATGTTGACAAAGTGGTACTAGTGGTGGAGGTGGTTTTTAGAATAAGAAACATGAACCACCAAGTAAAGATTATTGAAAAGAGAAAGAAGGTTATGCTAAAAAGTGTTCCTACGAAGTAAAATACCAGAAATCTTCTCTGCTCTTGATATTCATGGTGACCCAGATTTCTTAAAGGTAAAGATAAATTTTCCATAATAATACATAATGATGTGAGACATGTTTAAAATGTGTCGAAATTTGGGAGCTTTGTCTGATGGAATATTATTAACAACGTATCACATGAAGGCACAAATTCTAGAAAAACTCATGGTGCAGTAGCTATCGCGTTTTCCAATTATTTCTAAAACATAATGTTGTGTTCATGTTCAGTTGGTGAAACTTTTGAAGGATAGTTTAATTCAATATAATGAGTTTTTTATTTCACAAGTGTGCAATAGCCCAGTTGGTGGAGGTGTTTCGTCTCTTGGTTGAAGTCACTAGTTTGATTCTTGGTTGAGGCAAAATTTTGACATTTTGCTTGGAATTTTGATGACCTTGGTATGAATATATGACGTGTCAGATGCCACGTTGGATGTCACACATACAAACATAAACAGCGTTTGTAAAAATTAGACGGAAAAGATTTAAATGACGCTATTTAAAGACATAAAGGATTACATTGGTCTTTTTAAAAATTAAGGGACCAAATTGGACTCCGAGATAAAGTTAAGGGACATAAAAGGGTATTTTGCCATTAATTTTTATTGTTATTGGATAAACTATTCACAATTATTTATCGTAGTACATCTTCTGTCTCTATATAAAAAACTCCAAGATACATTTTATCCATATTAAAAAAAGTTTGTTAGTTATTTTGTGGGGGAGGTGTCTGTTGAGAATCTTGGACTATTAAATAAATCTTCAAATTTTTTAGGCTGACATGGAGTTGAAGGGGGAATTTCTTTAAGAATTGTCTCTATGGTATTAATGTGGAAGGATTTTTCTTAGAATTGGATGATATTTTCCTTCATTGTAGAGTAAGTTATCTCCCTTTAAAGTATTTATACATGCTGGTGGGTGCAAATCCAATGAGGGCAGCGACTTGGGAGTCATTGGTCAAACTTTTCACTAATAGAATTTCTTCCCGACGGAATACGTTTTTCAAACTTGGCGGGATGATCATTCTTCTCAAATTAATTTTGATTGTTATTTCTATATTTTTTTCTCTGTTTTATAAAGATGTCAGTTTGGTCTAAAGGAAGATTATTGGTCTGTAGAGGCGCTTTCTCTAGGGTAGCACCAAAGAAGGGGAGATGGTTACTTGGGTTAGGTGATAAGATATGTGTAACACTATGGCACTAAGTAGCTTAGGGTTAGGGTTTTGAGGCATGTCAACCTAGTCCTTTTGTGTAGGTGACATTTAAGGTTTCTTGTGGAAAGCCTTAATTTGTGAAGTGATTTTATTTTTTTCTAGGTATGGCTCCCTAAAGGCCATGTCGTCCATTTGTGGTCTCATTAAAGGTATCAGGAGAGCTTATTTGTGGTGGGGAGACGTTTCCATATTTGGCTCCAAGAGGAATGATGTGACAATTGGTCTGCCAATAATATCAATAAGGTGATGGGTAATAGTCTACAAACCCGCTTTTGGCTAAATTTATAGAAGTGTCAGAGTTATTTAAGTGAGTCCTTATAAAGGATGTTTCTTATTTCTAAGCAAAAAACTTAGGTGATTGGTCTTTTGGAACTTGGGTTAAGGATGTTTTTGTGTGAGATTTCAAGTAGAGGCTGAAGTTATCGAGTACAGGGTCAACACATGTTAATATTGATGTTCCAACATTAGAACATGACATTAAGACAAACGTTATGGCATCTGCTCCAGATACAGAATAATAACATTCACTTGTAACTTTTGCAAACAAATATATCAAAGAATGGAAACCAACAAAAATCATAAGTTAAGATCAATGTCTCAACTCAAACAATAATGTCAAGACAGATGTCTTGACATTATCTGGCGACAGAACACATATTTACCAAACAGAGAGATATGTAGAAAACACTTGCAGAATGATAAATAACATAGTGGAATTGTTAATCCAATTCAGTGCACCAACACCTAATTTGGAGGCTACCGAGCCAAGAAGGAAATCTACTATTAGTAGTATTAGTTTAAAGCCTAAACAGTCTCAATTTACAACTTCTCGCTTAATCCCTACCCAATGCAATGTTGGAGCGGTAAAGCGGCAAGCAACAAAAGTTTTGGAATTATTTATCCGGGAATTTATCGTGTCCACAGAGATTAGTGCTATTGAACTGCCGTTCGACGGATTCTTAGTTCTTGAGTTTGGGTTCAATGGGTTTTAAGTAAAAAGGAAAAATATAACATATGAACATAAAAAGAATACATTCTTGATAGAGAATAACTTATCTGGTTCGAATCTAAACTACTCCTCACAAACTTAGATTTATCACTCCGCCGTACTCAATCTACAATACTCGTCAGAATCACCACATATCCCTCACATCAATGTTCATGTCTGCAACACCGACAGAGTTCAACTATATTGCTCTTTCGACGATGTCTCAACCGATCGAACAACACAGAAGCATTGAACTCAGATATTAAGTGGATGTTAACCCCAATCCTATGTCTAGAATCAAAAGCTAACAGATATCCCCCTAATCAAGATTTGTGATGTCTATTTCTACAACAACACAAATCCAAAACATTTAAGCAAAAAGATCAAGGAAACACCGATTAGATTTGTAAAGCAAACTTTATACAACTAGTAGAAAGAGTAACAAACATCCATGGGTTTAGAGTATTTACATACAAACTCACCAAAAGAGAAATACAAAGAGAAGAGAAGAAGAAAAAAACCAAATCTTTTGCGGTGTCAATCACGAGCAAAGAAGCTTCGACTCCGGATCATCCGATTGCAAGCTCCAATGGTGTTTCCAAGCTAAATCTACCCAAAAATGACCTAAGATGAGTTGGGGTTCAAAATTACCCAAAACATAACCTAAGAAATCTGATTTTCGCCTATTGATACAATTTTGAGTTCTGTCCAGCGCGCGTCGCGCCAAACACGCGGACTTGAAAAAATAGCTTTTAGTAAAAATGACGTAACTTGAGAACCGTAACTCTGATTTGTGCCCGGTTCGAAGCGTTGGAAAGCTTATTCAATTTACTATCTAACAATGACAACATATAAACCAAATTGGTGATTTATTATTCTTTGATTTTGAGCTTTATTCGTTGACGAGTTGGTTTCGTCGCTCAAAAACGCGCGTTTGAAGCCGTGTCTTCGACACGTTATTGCTCATGCTCCAAATACGCCTCAATACCTACAAAATGAATAGAAAACTATCAAAAAGTATAAAAGTATATGAAAATACATCTATTCACAAAGTATACGTATTTATACACAAAACGGGGTATTATTCGAACGGTATTAACAAAAAGTATCGATAAGTGCGACAAAACATATATACAAAATAACTACATTTTGGCACTTAACATGCAACTTCTACCTAGAAATCAGCATCTAGATAAGAGAAATTGACATCTCACCTCCAATCACTGTAGTGATAAACAAAACAGTCCCAATCAAAATGACTATTTCAAAACAAGTCACAATTCCAGTGACAAAATCAATCACAAACTAGTGATAAAAGAAGACCACCCTTTCAAACAAAATACTTAGTCTTGCTTCATAGCTTCAACTAAGAACAATACTTGATCTTACTTAAAAGCTTCGATCAAGAACAATACTCAACTCTCTTGCTTAAAAGCTTCAAGAATGAGAATGCTACTCAACTCATCATCTAAAGGCTTCTGAGTGGGAACATAACGTCTACCACAAGTATTAAAAGATACAACGGTGACTTGCATACTCACCAGAGACTCTCAAAACTGCATACCCAGGACTTCCCCTAATTTTACAATTGTGTAAGTTGTTTTTACATTAGGTTAAGGTTCTCTTTAAATAATGTTCAGTAGTTCATGGACTTCGAAACCTTTGCCCAAATATTACTTGACGCACACGCTGAGAACTGCAACAAGTCTGCAGAGAAATCTCTTCTAATCTTGGAACAAATCTTCAAGCTTCCTAAATTGTCCAATCATCCATATTTAGAAACTTTAATTATGTTGGAGATTTGTTCTTTAGTTCCAGATTAAATCTTCTTGACCTGCGAATACTATTGAGATATATCTGAAAGAAATAACAAAATCAAATCAAATCTGTCAAAATTTAAAACAGCATGTACTGATGTTCTGGTTCAGAATGTCATAACATTTGTTAGAGCATCTGTCTTCAATATAAGCTCAAATTGTGTTGTATCAGTATAATCAAGATGTTGTGACATCTTGCTTAGCATCTGTCAAGAACCATGTTTTAGAAAAATTGTTGCCAACCCCAAAACCATAGAACTAACAACCTCCCCTTTTAGAAAATTTAGGCTAAAACAACCTGTGGACCGTCTTTTCGGGCCATACCCCCCTCCCGTGGGTGGGATACGTGAACTGACTCTTTTTTGTCGATCGGACGCTTTCGCGTCGCTTTTGAAAAAAAGTTTACAGAGTCGCCACCGACCTTTTATTTTATCCAATGAAGGAAAGGTTTATAAAAGAAACAGAAAAAAGACCTTTGAGAGATTCTGGGTAAGGGGGTAGGTTATACAAAGGGAAGGTGTTAGCACCCTTTGTATCCATGGTTATCCATGGGCTCTTTAGTTTGCTTAGCTCATTTGCTTTACTTTTCAATTGATTCGGAATGCTTTACCTGTGTTTTTGAAATACCTTTGCAAATAGAATTTGTAATGATCCTTGTGCGGATATATACAAATGCTTGTTTATCTTTCGAAAGATGTTTTGAAAAGATCGTTAATTCTGTAATGATCCGTGTTTGGATGTATACAAAATATTGTCTTTTGGAAAATTCGTTTTAAAAAAACAACAGTGTATGAGAATTTTGTTTGTTTTGATTTTTGAGCAAGCAAACTAGGAGGTCTACCCTGAGTTAGGAGGTCTTTATCCTTGTTCCCTTTAAAAATCTATCCATTCGTCGGATATAAACAAAAGGTTCGATTTTGTACTCGAAACAGTAGAAATGTAACTTTGATTTTGAAAAGAGTGAAAAGGGGTTACCCTAGGAGGTGCAAATGTGATTGTGATTGAATTCAGGTATTTATCTTTGAAGTTAGTGATCTGACGGTTCAGTTTTATCTTTGACATACACGCAGTTTATATGGGTGCTGGAAATTAAAATGCAGAAATGTAAAGTGCGGAAAGTAAATCTACGCTATTACATCGATTGTGCGGGAAATGTAAACTAGCCTATTTACATGAATTTGACATCCTATACATTTATCTAGGAATTTTAAATTGCAAGAAATAAAAGGCATATTTTTGTATTTTTGTGATTTATTTTAAATATAATTAATGCATTATTAATTAATTTAAAATAAAGAAAAGATGGAAATATGATTAAACCTAGCAAATAAGTTTAAAAATATGTACAAAAGGTTTGTTAATTGATTTTAGAACAAAATTAATTTTTTTGGAATTTTTGAAATTGTTTTTTTGGATTTTTTAAGTTTAATTAAAACATAATTATGCAAATAATTACACAAATAATTAAAACTTAAAGGGAAAATTATTCTAAATATGTACAAAATTAGTTCATGATATATAAACAATATTTAACACAAAGAATAATTTTTTTTGTGATTTTTTGACTAATTAAAATAATTAATAAGCAAATATATAAATACATACTAATTAATTATATAAAATATTGATTTTTTGAAGAAAAATAAAATATTTTTATTTCAGAAAATAATATATTATTTTAGAAGTTTAAAATATTTTTTGTGGAATTTTTTGGAATTTAAAACTATTTTTAATTATTTTTGCAATAAAAATAAAATAAAATAGAAAATATAAAAAGGATATGATCTGGTGTGGTATGGCTGAGAGTCCATGGTGTGTAGGCGTGTTGTGATGCGTTGGATGAGATTTAAATGAAATCAGATGGCTCTGGTTGTGAGGGGGCATGGGATTCAGTGGACCTGCAACACACGTGATTAGAGAAAGATTTAAAAAACGCGCGCGCTTGGCTGGCCAACCAGAGCTTGCCACGCATCATCTTCTTCGTTCAAATCTCTGCAACCGTAGGTAAAACCTTTACCTACAGTCATTTTCCGTCGCTAAAGCCCCTGCAAACTTAAAAATTACGAAATAGGCAAGATAAATGCAATATGAGACCATGGATCAACTGCAAATGATCCACTGAACACAACTATGGCCTTATTTTCTTCTGATTTTGCCTTGAAAGAAAACCCCCGTTTTGAGGTCATAAAACCCTAAAATGGTACATGCTTCAAACAACCATGAAAACCTAATTAAAGCTCCAGAAACGACCAGAGCTTCAAACCAAACATGATTATATATCTACATCTTGTTAAATATGCGTGTATGATCAGATATGAGTAAGTTTTTGTTTGAACAAACCGTGGCCTATATAGCTCGATTCAGTGAGTTTTAGGACTTGGAAATGATTGAGATACGTTCAATGATACTTGAGGATGATGTTTAAGTGTTTAGTTTGAATTGAAACAAGCTGGAAATTAAAATTCGAATTTTAAATTTCCTTGAAAAAAGAACAAGTGAGTACAAGTATGTTATACACTATTCTTTGGTTCTGAACTTGTCTCTCTTCTGTTATTGAAGTATGCTAAGCTATATATAAGCATTTGAATGCTTATAATTGAAGCTAAGTTGCCTTGTTGCCTTTGTTGAAAGTTTGGTTTTTAAATATTAAAAACCTTGAATTTTTGACCAAGTCTTGACTTGCCTTCAATGCACTTGCCTTGCTCTCCAATCTTCTGCAAAAATCAGAGATTCTTTGTGGTGAGTCATGCTTGGAGACCAAGCAACCATTATCCATGCATTTTCTTTTTAATTTTAATCTTAAAATAAGATAAAATTATGTCAAAAATGGATAATATAGATGTGGGCTTTGTCTTGGTCGTGGGAGGCCCATAGTAACATGGCAAAGATGTTTGGACCATAAAAACTTGGCATCTTTTGGAAAAAAAACATTTTTGAGCAATGTTGATTTCATGCATTTTCCCAAAATTTAGCCAACTTCAACAAGGTGTGAATCCTTCAATTTTTGTCATATGAAGGAGATCTTGCACTTTTTGGAAACCTCAAAGAGTCCTCTAACCAATGTCTTTGGTCTCATATCAAAATGATTTTTGGTTCTCCTTGTGTGTCCATTTGAAAAAAGTGTCTTTTTGTTGACTTTGAAAATGACCTGTAATGTCTTTGGCCATATTTTTCAAATGGTGAATGCTATGACCATGGGATCAATTGCATTTGAAAGATAATTGAATTTCCTTCAAAATGAGCTTTGGTTGACATTTTTTGGATGAAGGATGAGAGAGTTATGATCAGTCAAAGTTGAGTTGACTTTTCAGGCAAAAACCCTAATTTTGAATCTTAGGGTTTTGTTGATTTTTGATCTTTCCTTGATGAATTGTGATCATCCAATGATCAAATGTTGAATCCTTTGACAAAATATGGACTTTGGCAAAAAATTTCATTTTTGACTGTCAGTTGACTTTTTTGGTCAAACGGGTCGTCTGTTGACTGTTTGAGCTGCTGACGGTGCGTCTGAGTGAATTGAAGTTTGAAAATTTGTATGATGGTACTTTGAGATGTATGGATGTATATGAAATCCATTTGAGCTCTCAAAACTTGTTGCTCCTGTTAAAACAAGAAAAACCCTGATTAGGGACTGTCTGTATAGGAGGCAGTTAAGCGTACCTGATTTTTGTGCAGTGCTGAGTTTCTGCTAATCGCGTGATATTCAGAAGACTTCTAACACAAAAATCTTGGAAATTTGAATTGTGAATGATTGATTTGATTGATTGTACAAATCACTGAGAATTGTACTGTCTGCAGTCTGGCTGTCAACTGACTGTTCGTGTACTGAAACAGCAGTTAAAGTGAAAAAGTCAACTGTCAAAGTTAATTTTCTTTTCTTTTTTGTTGTTATTTTTGTCTTTGTTTTGTGTGAAGCATGAAAATTTATTTACATGACTTGTTAGAAACAGAAACATAATAAATAACTGATATTTACGGTATGCGGGCAAAATTACCGATAATAACCTGAAAATTGTTTACTGCACAGAAATAGAAATATTTGACTGGCAGAAAACACACAAGTTAAGATTTGATTTTTGAAAAAGAGATTTGAAAAGATTTTGAAAATAATGGAATATAGTACAAAAATTAGTGGGAAACCAAAAACAATTGTTACCAGTACAGTGTGAGTTTCCTGCTTTTGCGCCTGCAAAAAGAATTAACTCTGCATGATTGTGTTAGTACTATTTATCTGTAAATAAATAAATAGTATTTGTGATGTAATGAACAGTATTTGGCGTTTGCGTAAGAATAAATTCCTCTGTAAGCCAAGCTACTGTATAAGAAAAGTTTCTGAAATTTAAGTACTTCATATGCTAGGATATTTGAAATAAAAATCCATGATTATATGAAACTCTTAATTTTCAGATTGGAGTTTTCTTGAAAAAAGATGTGGGCAAATTTTGGGGTATAACAGTTGCCCCTATTCAATCTTCTTAAACCTGAAGAGATTGTCTGAAATCTGAAGGTAGAAGATGATTGAATAAATAGATGCCCTGAAAATTTGCACTTACCTTGATCAGCAGAGATGTTGGAAGTTGCATTTGAATGTTGTCTGTGAAATGTTGTTGGCAGATTGAAACATTACCTGAGATGGGCTTTCGGATGCCACCTGGACAATGTGTTGATGGTTTGTTCATCAGAATGAATCTGTTGATTATATCTTGATGAAGGATTTGAAAGTTGATCATTGTGGAACCGTTTGAGGTATCACTTTAGATCTGCAATGTTAGATCGTTCTGGAACCGTCTGAGGTTTCGCCTTAGATCTGAAATGCTAGATCGTTCTGGAACCGTCGGAGGTATCGCCTTAGATCTGAAATGCTAGATCGTTCTGGAACCGTCGGAGGTATCGTCTTAGATCTGAAATGCTAGATCGTTCTGGAACCGTCGGAGGTATCGTCTTAGATCTGCAATGCTAGATCGTTCTGGAACCGTCGGAGGTATCGTCTTAGATCTGCAATGCTAGATCGTTCTGGAACCGTCGGAGGTATCGTCTTAGATCTGCAACGCTAGATCGTTCTGGAACCGTCGGAGGTATCGTCTTAGATCTGCAATGCTAGATCGTTCTGGAACCGTCGGAGGTATCGTCTTAGATCTGCAATGCTAGATCGTTCTGGAACCGTCTGAGGTATCGCCTTAGATCTGAAATGCTAGATCGTTTTGGAACCGTCTGAGGTATCGCCTTAGACTAGCAATGTTAGATGATAAATGAGTTGAGAATGAGAGTTCTTTAGAGTGAATCTTTGGTTTGATTGTATCTGAAAGGACTGCTTGTCTGAATAAGATTCAGGATGAACACTGCATGTGAGTGAGAACATCTTTGCTGAAGACATCTGTCTACCTGAAAAAAATCAAGTTAATAATATGCGATGTCTATGATGCATGTATGATATGAGATCCTCGAGCTAGAGGAGAAATATGCAAGTTATGTTGTGTATGAATATGCGTATGATGCATGATTGTGAATGTGAATATGAGTGTGAATGTGATGCATGGTTTATGCAGCTTAGAGCGTGTCAAGCTCCTGATTGGGAAAATAAATCCCAGCTCAATCGTCAAGAAATGAAGGCATTGTGATTGGGAAAATAAATCCCTGCTAGCCATTTGGAAGTGAAGGCATCGTGGTTGTTGATGATCTTCTGTCTCGCTTGAGTACCCTGGGTTGGGGAAATTCTTTGAGAACCAGGATGTTCTATTGAAGGATCTTTGATTACTGCTCGGGGATGAACAGTAGTTTTGAGAGTTCGGACTGTGACGCCCTTTGGAGTGGGAATGAGGAAGATGCATAATCCTCCGATGCACTATCTGACCAAGTTTGGGTGCGGAGATCACACCTTCTGAAGACAGTAATCTGGAACAACCCTGCTGGGGAATAAGACTTCTTTCGAAAGAAAAATCTTTTTGAGGGATTTGTTGAGGAATGTGTCTCCATTGGGGAAACTTCCTTCTGATGCTGGTTTAGGATAATGTCCAAATAATTGGGACATGTCCGGAATGCTATTCCTGTTTTTCCTGGTAAACATCAATCATATTCAAATGCATATGTTCATTCAAAATATCATTGGGATGCTCGCGTATTCAAAACAGAAAAAATGAAAATGTTAGTTATAAGCTGCATTGATTTTTGAAAAGGTGCCGTGATAGGCGGATTAGTATAGGGAGACAACAATCCTAGAAGTAGGAAATTGTCAGAAAGTTTTGAAAAGTATTTATGAAAAGAAATAGCTATGTGAGAACGATCCAGTCAAGTTTCAATTCTGCTATTGCCAATCTGTCTTCGAGCATCTCATCCCTCACTTGTTGGAAGAAAGTGATTGGACTGATCGGTGTCTTTGAGGTGTTGAACCTTGTCGGTGAGTAGGCAGCTGAGCGGGACATAGTTGTATGCTTTATTCCCTAATTTTTGCCTAGGCTGCCCTTTCAGGTTTTCAGCCTACCGGGATTGTATTTGTTTTGTCTCTAATTTTTGCCTGGATCGCCCTTTCGGGTTTTCAATCCACCGAGACGCTCATTTTTGCCTAAGTTGCCCTTTCAGGTTTTCAACTTAGCGAGCTGTATTTTTTTATTTTTTTTTTTTAAGCAAAGTACTTTTTGACTATGTCCGCATTCACAGGGTGTGGGAAATCCTCGCCATCCATGGTGGTAAGCAACATGGCACCGCCGGAGAATATTTTCTTGATTATGAATGGTCCCTCGTAGGTGGGGGTCCATTTGCCTCTGGGATCACCTTGTGGTAAGATGATGCGTTTGATAACCAAGCCACCAGTTTGGTATGCTTGACTTTTGACTTTCTTGTTGAATGCTTTGATCATGCGCTTTTGGTATAGCTGGCCATGACAGATAGCTGCAAGTCTTTTCTCATCGATCAAGTGTATTTGGTCGAATCGAGTTTGAATCCAATCGTCTTCGTCTAGATCGGCTTCTTTCATGATCCTTAAGGAAGGAATCTGGATTTCGATTGGGAGAACTGCTTCCATACCGTAGACTAACGAGAATGGAGTTGCCCCTGTTGAAGTACGCGCAGATGTGCGATAACCATGAAGAGCAAAAGGTAACATCTCATGCCAGTCTTTGTAGGTTACTGTCATCTTTTGTATGATTTTCTTGATGTTTTTGTTGGCGGCTTCGACAGCGCCGTTCATCTTTGGTCGATATGGAGAAGAATTATGATGTTTGATCTGGAACTGCGTGCAGAGTTCAGTAATCATTTTGTTGTTTAGATTCGTGCCATTGTCAGTGATGATCCTTTCGGGGATGCCGTACCGACAAATGAGATTGTGCTTGATAAACCTGGCTACCACATTCTTGGTGACAGAAGCATATGAAGCTGCCTCTACCCACTTTGTGAAGTAGTCAATAGCGACCAGGATAAAGCGATGTCCGTTGGAAGCAGTAGGTTTGATTTCTCCAATCATATCAATACCCCACATTGCGAAAGGCCAAGGAGCCGTCAGAACGTTTAATGGAACTGGAGGTACATGCACTTTGTCGGCATATATCTGGCATTTGTGACAAGTTTTGGAATGATGATGGCAATCTGTCTCCATGGTAGACCAGTAGTAACCTGCTCTCAAGATCTTTTTAGCCATTGTATGTCCGTTGGAATGAGTACCGAAGGTACCATTGTGTATGTCTTCCATGATTTGTTCTGCTTCCTTCTTGTTTACGCAACGAAGTAAAGTCGAGTCATGGTTGCGTTTGTACAAAGTTCCATTGCTTAGGAAGAATTTGGAGGCAAATCTCCTTAGAAACTTTCTGTCGTTAATAGATGCCCCTTCAGGGTACTCCTGGGTTTCGAGATACCTTTGTATTTCATGGAACCATGATTTGTCTTCCATTTGTTTGGTATCGATCTCATTGCAATAGGCTGGTTCGTCTTGCCTGTAAATGGTGATCATAGGAGCTTCGTCGTCCCAATTGACTTTGAACATGGATGACATGGTAGCTAAGGCATCAGCTAGTTGATTTTCTTCGCGTGGGATGTGTTCGAAAGTGATCTCCTCGAAGTAAGGAATCAAACTCAACACATGTCCTTTGTATGGAATTAGATTTGGGTGCTTTGTGTCCCATTCCCCTTTGACTTGGTAGATTACCAAGGCCGAGTCTCCGTAGACT
>NW_026706810.1:1169882-1294087 GCF_029867415.1 Vicia villosa | reverse complement strand
GCATATCCGAATTGGCGTAGAGCTAGAGAGGGATTGTAAGTGATACCTCCTTTAATGCCAAGGAGTGGCACATTAGGGTATTCTCCACAATGATCAATGATAGTAATGTCTCTTTGAAAGAAGTTGTTCCATCGGATATCTGAATGAGATAAAGACATGATTCTGTAAGACCATTGTGCTCTTTGTTCATTTCTCAGTACTGATCGGGGAAGATGACATGTAAACCACCTAGCCAGTAGTGGTATACAGCACATGAGAGTTCCTCGCTTCTTCGTGGTACGAGTGTGTAGAGAGTGTAGGATGTCTCCCAGCAATGTTGGTACCGGGTTGCGAATTAGGAAAAGGTTGATGATGTGTACACTTATGAACTGGTCGGAATTAGGGAACAAAACCAACCCATAGATCAAAAGAGCCATAACTTCTTCAAAAGCTGGATAACTTTTGTTTTCTAGCAGTAGTCGAGCCTTTTCCAGTAAGAATTTGGCAAGCAAACCCTCAACTCCACTCTTTGTTTCCCAATTGGATTTGATTTCTGACTTTTGCAGATGTAAAGCAGCAGCAATGACTTCAGGTTTTGGTTTTCTTTCTAAACCAGTGAAAGGTAATTGATCTCGGATTGGTAATCCAATTAATTCAGAGAATTCTTCCAAAGTGGGTACCAACTGGTAATCAGGAAATGTGAAGCAATGATGTTCAGGGTCGAAGAACTGGAACAGGACCCGTATCATGTCTTCTTCAAACTTTGAGGTAACCAAATGGAGTAGGTGACCATGCTTTTCAGTGAATTGAGCATTCCTGGGGAATTCTGCTACCAAGACTTTGAGTTCAGATGGCACCGTTGAGATATTGATTCGGATGTAATCTCTGGTGGCGGGAGCCATTACCTGCAAAAACAAAAGTAAACTCTTTGATCCTTGAAATGTGTAGTGAAAAATGATGTGTTTATGATGCAAACATGTGGCACACAAAAACAAATCAAACAATAGCCTTAGGTTTAAAGGCTTGCATGAGGTTGATAGGTGATACCCTCCCCTCTGAAGTTGAGTTGGTTGAAAACCTGTCCTAGAATAGTATTCGGGTTCTATGATCCTTGGAGACAACATCTCAATACGGCGCTCGGACGGCCGATCAAGAATATTCCTCGAGGATAACTAGCTTCGATCAATTTCAAAGCTAACCACTTAATAGGCCACAAGTCAAGTTCAACTAAAAGGTTCTAAGACAAATTAGTGTTAATGACACTTCGGAAGCCTAATATACTCCTTGATCACTTTCAAGGGACATCAGTATAAACCAAAGTATCACACTAACGATGACTACCAGATCAACCGTATCGGTACATGCCGTACAGTTTCCTTGGTCTATTGTCATATACTTAAGGTATCTCGAGATTCGGGTTAGAATCTTTCACACAAGCAAAGTACCCAAGCAAACCTGTGAAAAGTAAAGCAATCAGATCAAACAATTGAAAACATCGAAATGATCTATACTCTAAAGGTAACCCCTTTTGAAAACATTTTGAATTTGTAGTCCCCAGCAGAGTCGCCAGTTCTGTGGACCGTCTTTTCGGGCCATACCCCTCCCGTGGGTGGGATACGTGAACTGACTCTTTTTTGTCGATCGGACGCTTTCGCGTCGCTTTTGAAAAAAAGTTTACAGAGTCGCCACCGACCTTTTATTTTATCCAATGAAGGAAAGGTTTATAAAAGAAACAGAAAAAAGACCTTTGAGAGATTCTGGGTAAGGGGGTAGGTTATACAAAGGGAAGGTGTTAGCACCCTTTGTATCCATGGTTATCCATGGGCTCTTTAGTTTGCTTAGCTCATTTGCTTTACTTTTCAATTGATTCGGAATGCTTTACCTGTGTTTTTGAAATACCTTTGCAAATAGAATTTGTAATGATCCTTGTGCGGATATATACAAATGCTTGTTTATCTTTCGAAAGATGTTTTGAAAAGATCGTTAATTCTGTAATGATCCGTGTTTGGATGTATACAAAATATTGTCTTTTGGAAAATTCGTTTTAAAAAAACAACAGTGTATGAGAATTTTGTTTGTTTTGATTTTTGAGCAAGCAAACTAGGAGGTCTACCCTGAGTTAGGAGGTCTTTATCCTTGTTCCCTTTAAAAATCTATCCATTCGTCGGATATAAACAAAAGGTTCGATTTTGTACTCGAAACAGTAGAAATGTAACTTTGATTTTGAAAAGAGTGAAAAGGGGTTACCCTAGGAGGTGCAAATGTGATTGTGATTGAATTCAGGTATTTATCTTTGAAGTTAGTGATCTGACGGTTCAGTTTTATCTTTGACATACACGCAGTTTATATGGGTGCTGGAAATTAAAATGCAGAAATGTAAAGTGCGGAAAGTAAATCTACGCTATTACATCGATTGTGCGGGAAATGTAAACTAGCCTATTTACATGAATTTGACATCCTATACATTTATCTAGGAATTTTAAATTGCAAGAAATAAAAGGCATATTTTTGTATTTTTGTGATTTATTTTAAATATAATTAATGCATTATTAATTAATTTAAAATAAAGAAAAGATGGAAATATGATTAAACCTAGCAAATAAGTTTAAAAATATGTACAAAAGGTTTGTTAATTGATTTTAGAACAAAATTAATTTTTTTGGAATTTTTGAAATTGTTTTTTTGGATTTTTTAAGTTTAATTAAAACATAATTATGCAAATAATTACACAAATAATTAAAACTTAAAGGGAAAATTATTCTAAATATGTACAAAATTAGTTCATGATATATAAACAATATTTAACACAAAGAATAATTTTTTTTGTGATTTTTTGACTAATTAAAATAATTAATAAGCAAATATATAAATACATACTAATTAATTATATAAAATATTGATTTTTTGAAGAAAAATAAAATATTTTTATTTCAGAAAATAATATATTATTTTAGAAGTTTAAAATATTTTTTGTGGAATTTTTTGGAATTTAAAACTATTTTTAATTATTTTTGCAATAAAAATAAAATAAAATAGAAAATATAAAAAGGATATGATCTGGTGTGGTATGGCTGAGAGTCCATGGTGTGTAGGCGTGTTGTGATGCGTTGGATGAGATTTAAATGAAATCAGATGGCTCTGGTTGTGAGGGGGCATGGGATTCAGTGGACCTGCAACACACGTGATTAGAGAAAGATTTAAAAAACGCGCGCGCTTGGCTGGCCAACCAGAGCTTGCCACGCATCATCTTCTTCGTTCAAATCTCTGCAACCGTAGGTAAAACCTTTACCTACAGTCATTTTCCGTCGCTAAAGCCCCTGCAAACTTAAAAATTACGAAATAGGCAAGATAAATGCAATATGAGACCATGGATCAACTGCAAATGATCCACTGAACACAACTATGGCCTTATTTTCTTCTGATTTTGCCTTGAAAGAAAACCCCCGTTTTGAGGTCATAAAACCCTAAAATGGTACATGCTTCAAACAACCATGAAAACCTAATTAAAGCTCCAGAAACGACCAGAGCTTCAAACCAAACATGATTATATATCTACATCTTGTTAAATATGCGTGTATGATCAGATATGAGTAAGTTTTTGTTTGAACAAACCGTGGCCTATATAGCTCGATTCAGTGAGTTTTAGGACTTGGAAATGATTGAGATACGTTCAATGATACTTGAGGATGATGTTTAAGTGTTTAGTTTGAATTGAAACAAGCTGGAAATTAAAATTCGAATTTTAAATTTCCTTGAAAAAAGAACAAGTGAGTACAAGTATGTTATACACTATTCTTTGGTTCTGAACTTGTCTCTCTTCTGTTATTGAAGTATGCTAAGCTATATATAAGCATTTGAATGCTTATAATTGAAGCTAAGTTGCCTTGTTGCCTTTGTTGAAAGTTTGGTTTTTAAATATTAAAAACCTTGAATTTTTGACCAAGTCTTGACTTGCCTTCAATGCACTTGCCTTGCTCTCCAATCTTCTGCAAAAATCAGAGATTCTTTGTGGTGAGTCATGCTTGGAGACCAAGCAACCATTATCCATGCATTTTCTTTTTAATTTTAATCTTAAAATAAGATAAAATTATGTCAAAAATGGATAATATAGATGTGGGCTTTGTCTTGGTCGTGGGAGGCCCATAGTAACATGGCAAAGATGTTTGGACCATAAAAACTTGGCATCTTTTGGAAAAAAAACATTTTTGAGCAATGTTGATTTCATGCATTTTCCCAAAATTTAGCCAACTTCAACAAGGTGTGAATCCTTCAATTTTTGTCATATGAAGGAGATCTTGCACTTTTTGGAAACCTCAAAGAGTCCTCTAACCAATGTCTTTGGTCTCATATCAAAATGATTTTTGGTTCTCCTTGTGTGTCCATTTGAAAAAAGTGTCTTTTTGTTGACTTTGAAAATGACCTGTAATGTCTTTGGCCATATTTTTCAAATGGTGAATGCTATGACCATGGGATCAATTGCATTTGAAAGATAATTGAATTTCCTTCAAAATGAGCTTTGGTTGACATTTTTTGGATGAAGGATGAGAGAGTTATGATCAGTCAAAGTTGAGTTGACTTTTCAGGCAAAAACCCTAATTTTGAATCTTAGGGTTTTGTTGATTTTTGATCTTTCCTTGATGAATTGTGATCATCCAATGATCAAATGTTGAATCCTTTGACAAAATATGGACTTTGGCAAAAAATTTCATTTTTGACTGTCAGTTGACTTTTTTGGTCAAACGGGTCGTCTGTTGACTGTTTGAGCTGCTGACGGTGCGTCTGAGTGAATTGAAGTTTGAAAATTTGTATGATGGTACTTTGAGATGTATGGATGTATATGAAATCCATTTGAGCTCTCAAAACTTGTTGCTCCTGTTAAAACAAGAAAAACCCTGATTAGGGACTGTCTGTATAGGAGGCAGTTAAGCGTACCTGATTTTTGTGCAGTGCTGAGTTTCTGCTAATCGCGTGATATTCAGAAGACTTCTAACACAAAAATCTTGGAAATTTGAATTGTGAATGATTGATTTGATTGATTGTACAAATCACTGAGAATTGTACTGTCTGCAGTCTGGCTGTCAACTGACTGTTCGTGTACTGAAACAGCAGTTAAAGTGAAAAAGTCAACTGTCAAAGTTAATTTTCTTTTCTTTTTTGTTGTTATTTTTGTCTTTGTTTTGTGTGAAGCATGAAAATTTATTTACATGACTTGTTAGAAACAGAAACATAATAAATAACTGATATTTACGGTATGCGGGCAAAATTACCGATAATAACCTGAAAATTGTTTACTGCACAGAAATAGAAATATTTGACTGGCAGAAAACACACAAGTTAAGATTTGATTTTTGAAAAAGAGATTTGAAAAGATTTTGAAAATAATGGAATATAGTACAAAAGTTAGTGGGAAACCAAAAACAATTGTTACCAGTACAGTGTGAGTTTCCTGCTTTTGCGCCTGCAAAAAGAATTAACTCTGCATGATTGTGTTAGTACTATTTATCTGTAAATAAATAAATAGTATTTGTGATGTAATGAACAGTATTTGGCGTTTGCGTAAGAATAAATTCCTCTGTAAGCCAAGCTACTGTATAAGAAAAGTTTCTGAAATTTAAGTACTTCATATGCTAGGATATTTGAAATAAAAATCCATGATTATATGAAACTCTTAATTTTCAGATTGGAGTTTTCTTGAAAAAAGATGTGGGCAAATTTTGGGGTATAACACAACCTAAGCACAATTAATCTTGAATATATGAATAAAACCACAATCAAAATAATACAATCTTTCATGAAAACATGTTAACTTTGTAAATTTTGTAATCATATAATTACATCATCATTAACACAGATTAATAGCTTGTACAATTAAACAGAGACAAATATCTTCTAATCTTGGAACAAATCTTCAAGCTTCCTAAATTGTCCAATCATCCAAATTTAGAAACTTTAATTATGTTGGAGATTTGTTCTTTAGTTCCAGATTAAATCTTCTTGACCTGCGAATACTATTGAGATATATCTGAAAGAAATAACAAAATCAAATCAAATCAGTCAAAATTTAAAACAGCATGTACTGATGTTCTGGTTCAAAATGTCATGACATTTGTTAGAGCATCTGTCTTCAATATAAGCTCAAATTGTGTTGTATCAGTATAATCAAGATGTTGTGACATCTTGCTTAGCATCTGTCAAGAACCATGTTTTAGAAAAATTGTTGCCAACCCCAAAACCATAGAACTAACAACCTCCCCTTTTGGAAAATTTAGGCTAAAACAACCTAAGCACAATTAATCATTGTAATACGGTGGGAGAAATGACTTTATTGAAATGTCGCGGTAAGCAAGAGTTGCCACCGACTTTTATTTTATCCAATATAGAAAGGCTAAAAGAACAGGAAAAGACCTTTTAAAAGAGATTGAGTTCGGGGGGTAAGTTATACAAAGGGAAGGTGTAAAGCACCCTTTGTATCCATGGTTATCCATGGGCTCTTAATTGTTTAGCTCACTTTGTTTTCAAAATGTTTGAATTGTTTGAAAAGATTTTCGAAGAAGAACTTTAGCTTGTAAATAAGCGTAGTCTTTTTAAATTTGATTTTGAAAAGGAGTGGGAAAAGATTTTAAATTTGAATTTGAAAAAAGAGCAAGCAATTAAAAAGCAATTACCCTAAGTTTTAAAAAATGTTCTTTTAGCTTTTCAGGCGAAAGGGTTTATCCATACCATGAGAGGGCAGGAAGTCTTTCAATTGGATATGAAGGTTCATCGAAATTATCATTCGCCATAAGACTGTCCCATGCCATAAAGAGGGCAGGTAGTCTAAGGGAAGGATATAAGGGTCATTTAATCTTTAGGCAACAGGCGAGAATACCTTAGCAATAGGGACATATCATCATTTATAAGGCAACCTTGAGGGAGTTTCGATAACTTTGAAGGCAACAGGCAACATTGCTTTAGGTATCCTCGGAATCGAGGGACTTGACTATTTAGTATACTTAGAGGCAATGTAATCATAAGGCAACAGGCAACGAGAGGGATTACCCTAAAGGTGTGTGGGTGCAACAATCACGTGATTAAGTTCAATTATTTATCTTGTAAATAATGTTAGCTACGTTCGATTAATTATCTTGCACTCCCTAGGATTACTAACCACACAGTTAATATCATACAGAAATTAAAGGCGGAAAGATAAAAGTCCTACGCTATTACAATAAACACCTGCGGGGAAGGGGAATGAAAGCAGAAAATAAGAGGGAACAATAATTAGTTTTAAAATCTTTATTTTGAGCCTTGATCTCCCTCGAACCTTCGATTGACTCTGAACATTTGAGAATCGAACAGAAAATAATAGGGATGAGTGTATGAGGAATTCCTTGGCATCGAAAATAAACCCTAATTTAACCTATAAGGCAAAAATTAAAAAGGCAAAAATTAAAAAAGGGTAAAATAACATTTAAATAAAAAAAGGATTATAACTTAGCTTTTCGATTTGACAGCGCGTAACCGGAGGATATTGGGGTAACCCTGAAAATTTGCACAAAAGAAAAGAATTTTTAGTGTATGAATGATCTACAAACCTTAATTGATTAAAGATCTATAAACCCTAAAAAGAAAACTTATTGTGACCTAAAGGGTTTATAAGGCTAAAAAATGTGTTAGTGGATAACACCTATCAATAGCAGTGATTAGTGATCATGATGAAAAGAAATAATAAAAATAAGAATCAGGGTTTTAAGCATTAGATTATTACCCTAAAATAATCATTAGTATAAAACCTTTTTTATTATAAAACAATTACTTTTTATGTTATGAAGAACAACCCGAATCTTCGAATTACATAAAATAAATAATTATATAACATTATTATAATAAAAGTTTTAAAAGAAATAAATTAAAAGGAAAAAAAATAATAAAATAAATAACAAGGTAGATAAAATAAAAAAAGAAAAAAAGAAAGGACTTAGCTGGCTGGGGCATGTGATTCAGTGTGGCCAACTCTTGATGGTACATGGTGGTATTGCATATTCTGGAACGTCAGATCTATCCCCTGGCAGATCCATTGGCAGATGAGTGAGGTTGTATCGTGGGCCATGTGTAGGGGGGATGCGCTGTATCTTTGAAACAAACATAACAACACGTTTTCAAAAAATAGAGGAAACCATGTGCAATCCCCAGGTATCGAACCCAGGTACGAACTGTGACAGGCACCTTCTCTTTGCCAGCTGCGCTAATATCAATTGGTGAATAGATTTCAAAACGAAACAATAAAATACGTAAAACGCATCTGATTAGTAAATGCAATCAGAATGTCAAACGGGCCCCACATACTTACTCAACAGCCAATTGCATCGTCCCATAGTGCCAGCGCTCCGGTCAACCAGTCAATACTACTGTTCATCATCTTCTTCACTATTACCTGCGAATTTTCTTGTGGAAATTGTTGGAGATTTACTTGCGAATTTTGCTAGGGACGTCGTAGCCATGGCTGCCACCTATGAAACCTGCGAATAAACACCATAACCAAGACAACATTTACCCAGATCCACTAAAATGCATATGGGGAGTTCAATGGTGCCGTCATTATCGTCTGAAATGGCCTGTGTATGGAGAACGAAAGCTCCACTCTTTGAAACCCTAACCATGGTGAGATTCGTTTGGCACGTTAAAATTCCAGCACCATGATTCAAATGCCCTCTAAATGATCTCGGGAACTCAACACAATGATTAGTTTACATTAAAACAAACTGAAACATAGGATACAAAAATTCAAGAATATGCATGAAGTTAATGATCATGGTATGCGATTCTTGGACGTGATCAAGGCATAAAGATTACCTGAACCTACCTTATAGTCCCTTGGAAGTCGAATGGGGTGAATGGGAGGACCTGAATCTTGGTGAGATCAAACCCTTTTTTGTGCCCTAGTTTGAATATTTTTCATGAAGCTTTGGAGAGGCTATGGAGACTAGGGTTTTTCGTGTCCTAGCATTTGATTGCACTTAGATATATATAGGAATTGAATTAGGTTAAGAAAATTGGAATCAAATCAAGAGATTAATAATGAGAGAAACTTTTTGGAAAATATTTGATTCAAAACCAATATGAAACCTTACTAAAATTATTCAATCTCTCTCCAATCTTACCTTTCATGTGTTATTGAATCATTTAGGATCAATAAAATCAATCACATAATTTTTGTCAATTATATTATAATTTTATTGATTTAATTTTGAATTTAAATGAATAAACTCAAAATAAAAGAATAAAAAATAATTATGTGAGATTAAATTATGGGTCCCAAGATAATTTTAGATTGAAAGAAAAAGATTGAAAATAAACTCATAATCTTTTATCATTTAATTTATGATTTTATTTGGTTTTATTTGAATTTAAATGAATAAACTCAAAATAAAAGAAATAAAAATCATAAAATAAAGATAAATGAGTTTATGGGCCTCTTATATGCTTGACATCACGTGGGAGAGCCAAAAGTCTAAGCCCAATGTTCAAAAGTATGAATTTTGTCCATTTGAGTTCCATGCATTTTCTCAAAATCGCCCAACTTGTACAAGCCATAACTCTCTCAATATTTGTCATATGAAGATGTTCTATGACTTTTTGGAAAACCCAAGATGTCCTCTAAAAGCCACATTGGAACATATTTTTCATTTGGAGATTTTATATTACTGATATTGCTCCTGACAAAGAACAGCTTTTTGCGATCTCCTAGAAGGACCTGTAATGTTTTGATCCATATCTCTCAAATGGTGCATTTTTGGCCTTGTCATGTGAGAGACAAAGTTGTAGATAATTCAATTTCCTTTAAAATGAGCTTTGGATGGGAAATTTCTGATGTTCCATGTGAAAGTTATGGCTGGTCAAAGTTCAATTGACTTTTAGGTCAAAAAACCCTAATTTAGAAACTTTTGGTTTTATTAATTTCTGATCTTTCCTTGATGAACCATGATCAATACTTGATCAAATGGTGAATGATACTTCAAGATAAGGATGTTGACAAAAAATCAGGAGTTTTGACTGTACTTTGACCACAGTTGACTTTTAGGTCAAATCAGTCGATTGTTGACCATTTGAACTTTGACTGAATAATCTTATGAATCAGAGCTTGCAATTTGGCATGAGGATTCTTTGGGGAATATGAGAGACCAAGGGTTCCATTTGAGGTCTTGTAACTTGATTTTATTTTTGCAGAGATCAAAACCCTAGTTTGAGGGTTGTTGTTTAGGAGAGTGTACAGTCAGTCAAGTCTTGAACTTCTGATATTCAAATGAGCTTGAGTAAAAATGTGGTGGGCAAATTTTGGGGTATGCAAATCTTGAATATAGGAATAAAACCACAATCAAAATAACACAAGCTTTCATGAAAACATGTTAACTTTGTAAATTTTGTAATCATATAATTACATCATCATTAACACAGATTAATAGCTTGTACAATTAAACAGAGACAAATATCAGGGATTAGATGTTGTTTCAGATCTATATTTAAGCTTCCCCTAAAAGGTACCTCCCTCAATCAGTTCTTGGTACCTTAAAAGGAAAAGAAAGTTCCTATTGTAGGGTTGACGTCCAATTAATGACATATGATCTCAAAGGCCTTAGTGAAGCCTCAGTCGTTCAGCAAAATCTGGGAGGGAGCAACATTTGTATTTGTTAGAGCCTCTGATTCAAACAATGTATAAGGAACTAAAATCCCTTAGATCTTGGACAATAAGGAGGTGCAAGTATAAAAAGGGACTATGTGAGTCAAGTGGGGCGGTCATGTTGGCCTGCTCATCTTTAGAACAAGCCTCTAGAATGACGTAGTCCTCGTCGCCCGTGCCAAAAAGGTTGATGTGCCTCTAAAAACGGGTACACTTTCCTCACGAGTGATGGCCCTATTGACTACTTGGAATTTCCTGTTAAAGAACAAGAAAAATATTTATTATCACTACTAGAAATATAAGTGCTCTCGTAACTCTCAAACACCCCTATTTCTAAAATACTATAGTTAACCAACCCATCAGTTCTATCGATGTTCTTCATGCAACATAGGTACAACTCAGTCCACTATCTACCACTAGAGGTTCTACCACTTTGCAATTCTTTTCTATATCCCTAATAATTATCATGATTGAAAGGGATAAGAAAATAAGGAAGGTGTGTACCTGTAGGTGAGTAGAAATGAGCGTTTAAGTTTGGAGAAGATGAACTGCTTGCTCAAAAAAGGAAGTGTGTGATAACGTGTTTTAGAAATGGGAGAAAATTGTCATTTTATAGAACCATAAACTAGGTCGAATGTGCAATTATGACATCTCACTAGGCATGCCAACGATTGTTGTGAGACTCCCCACGCCTTTAACGCGTGCAGGGTTTTAAACCATTTTTCCTTCTCAAGTCAAACTCATCATTAGAAGAATCTAATGATGCATATGCCACTGTCTTTAATGCTTAAACTCGCCCCAAGTTCTGCTTGAGGGACTCGCCCCAAGCTTTGCATGAGGGACTCTCTCCAAGTTCTACTTGAGGGACTCGCTTCAACCTTTGCTTGAAGGACTCATCCTAAGATTTTCTTAAGGGACTCACGCCAAAATTTGCCCGAGAGACTCTCCCAAATCTCGTTTGGCAAAACATTCTAGGTGCCTAGCCGAAGAGTTCTCCAGGATCCCATGATAGTGATTAGAGTCGTATTCATAAAACACTTTGCCCTTTCCAAGACCCTCATTCTTGAGGGACTATGAAATAGGATAATTTTACCGGTCCCTAATAGAAATAGCCTAAAGGACATAAGCTAAAGCAATTGCACCAATACTTGGCGAGCGTTAGTAGAAAAGAATGAGAAGAGAATAATTCCTTGATATATTCAAATGTACAGGGATTTCTCTCTTAAAAAGAGAAGAATTAGAATCCTAAATTAATTGCAAAGATTCTAACATAATTACATGTTATTGACAATAATTAACTACCTAATAATATAATAACAAAAAATTAATAATATAAATGCTCTAATATTCTAATTAATATTTTGATTCTGGCCAAAGGCGTGTGAGCCGCCCAAGTCAAATGCTTACTTCAGGCACCCAAAGTTGATCGCGGCATTTTTCCTTAGGCGGGCTAGCTTTTGGCACATTCAAAATCCTAAAATCACATAGAGCCTTGCACAATTATGAGTTGTCTCTTATTTAACTTTTTTAGCAAGTACAAGTGTATTATATATGTTATATTATTATGTGTATCAATTATCATATTGTATTAAGTTCATAAGAAATTTTTGAAATATAAATTTTATTAAGTTGTGAATCTATAATTGTGTATGACTTATCTATAAAATTTATGTTTATATTATTAGTTTATTTTTTTTATTAATTAATTTAATAAATGATTCGACTACCAATTTAACAAATTTAATCGATTTACCTAATTGAACTTTAAACCAAAGGTCTCGTCGTTTAGTCCAATTTTTAAAAGATTGGTTTATACCACCAAAATAATTCAAAGCACAAATTGATACAACGCCTCTTTAATAGAATTAAAAACTATCCGTAATAAAGACACAATCGCAATGCAAACAAATATGCTTAAAATGTACTACTTTTGTCACTATTATTATTAGCAAATATATATTTTTTTAATTTATTAAATATCTAATATTTTATTTTTAGTTTTTAAAAAAAAATTCAAAGAATTGTCCTTCTAAATTTTTTTATCTATATTTTTGGTCTCTTATGTAATTTGGCAACAATTTTTACCACTTAACAACTAGATTGACGACTATTTTAACAAGTTATAATTATGGTCCAAGTAAACCGGTAGTTCCATTCAAACTGAAAGAAGTTTTTTACTGTTGGAAAAAAAACTCAAAGAAAACAGTGTGAAACACCTAATTGAAAACAGGTTTTACCTAACTCTCATGTTGGACACATTGATCTGAATTAAATATAAATAGCTAAATGTCTTTCCAAGGTTAAAATTTGAACAAAAAGTTCCTATAAGGGCAAAGCGGTCCCCTCAAGCATATATCTTAGACTTAGATCACACGCTCGCTTGTTTTTATTTGAAATTTTAGATTATTAATATTATTCAACTGATTCAAACCTGATAAAATCAGTGGAATAGAAACTCTGAGAATGGAATAGAAACGGGATTTACGTGTTCCGAGAAGCCTATAATTATATAATCCTAAATGTGTCATAGTGGAATTTGCAGTTCAATTTTATATTTGAGGTCTGTTTTGGAATCTGGCTCAGTCCCACGTTTCCAAATGTTATTTCAAAGTTTCAAACATTATAAATATTATGAGTTACATGGAACTTTGATATGGTGTCTTGACTTGTAGTTTTGGATATAAATTATGGTTTTCATGACATTAATATGTTTAAAGGGTTATTAAGTGATTCATAATCCCCAAACCTACAAATTAGTCATTTTATTGAGATTCCACATTTCCAAAGTCATACTCATACACAAATCAACATTAAAAAATGTTATCAACATGAAAGGAAAAAAAAAAAACCTAATTATATACTCAATCTAATTTTTTTTATAAATAAATATTGACTTTTAAATTTATTGAATAAATTATGTATTTGAACTATATATAAGTTAGATAGAATAATCATTAAATAAAATTTAAAAAAAATTAAAATTTACTTATAAATTCCATTCTTTTTTCCACTATGTCACCATATTTTTAAAAGACAAAATCAATCCTCTTATATTATTATACTTAAATTTAAATTTTTGAATTCTCTGTAAAATATTTATTGTCTCTACTGTTAAGACAAATTAGTCATTTTATTGAGATTCAAAGAGACACGAATTGTAACACCCTTCTAAATCCGCGGCAATTAAATAAATATTTCAGAGTAACATGAAACAAGGGTGCCACAATTCATATTTAAAATAAATATCATATGTCATTGCCATGCGTTCACTGAGAAATTCATCATAATACATAATAATTCATGTTTCTACACAGCAAAACATTCATCAACGGATAAGCATAACATCATCAATGCAGTATCTCACATTGTTATATGCATAAACCTTTAAACTCTTTTAAAAATATCAACTCTCTGGTGTTCTCTTCTTGGAATTTGCTATTATCCTTTTATAATCTAGGAGAATTTTGTAATTTCCATATTTGGAATATCCTACCGCTCCTTTGTTTCGAGTTGTAGGAGTTTTTCGTTTGTATTGGGCGGAGTATCCCTTATGCTCCTTTGTTTAATCTCATTGCTTATTTAAAAAAAAAAGGAAAAAAAAATATTAAAGACAAATAATATGAAAACACTTTGCCTGTTGGAGTACGATTTTCCTTACTTGACCATTCTAAAACATCTAGTCCTCAATTATGTTAGCAGAAAAACTCCAATCAAATCAATATATACATGCATGTTATACTCCTATTCAACCGTAAATTGGAATATCTATCAGTTTAACTTCTCCTTTCTTATAAGTCAATAAAAAATTTAAAGATACATTTTTCTTCACATATGCTCGGCCCCGCCAAAATATATCAACCTTAGAACAAAAATTAAAAATTAAGTATGATAAATCTTTAGTATACTGATCTCTTATTGACTTGACTAGTAGTAGTAAGTACCTTGTAATTAATTATTTTCTTGGTAATTGTTCATTTTTAATTAAGAGTAATTGCCCTTTGCTTATTATGATGAACCAAATCTAAGCCATCCTCGCAAACCACACAAAGCTTTAAAAGTCACCAGAAAAGGTGGCTGATCCTTCGGTGGCATACCCCTTATCAGGTAGCATATAATCCCTTCAAATTAACTCCATAACTTCCCTCTCATTTCACACTTCATTCTCTTCCAAGTTTTCAACTCTTCTAGGGTTTTTGTTCCTGCTTTTCAAAACTTTCAACCATCTCTTTGAAACCATCTTCCACTTTTCCACCTTGTTTTATAGTCTTGTTTTACAATATGGAAGAGACAAATGATGTTGAAAAAGTTGATGAAGTTATATTACCAGGGTTTAGGTTTCATCCAACAGATGAAGAGCTAGTTGGTTTTTACCTAAAGAGAAAAGTTCAACAAAGGCCTCTATCTATTGAGCTCATCAAGCAGCTTGATATCTATAAATATGATCCATGGGATCTTCCAAGTAAGACAATATATATCTCTATAAGCACTTTTTCCAAACTCAACTTAGCTTAATTACTTATGTACAATTTATGATTTTATGTATGCAGAATTTGCTAGTACAGGAGAGAAAGAGTGGTATTTCTACTGTCCAAGAGACAGAAAATACAGAAACAGTGCAAGGCCAAATAGGGTAACTGGAGCTGGATTCTGGAAAGCTACAGGTACTGATAGACCTATCTATTCCTCTGAAGGTTCTAAGTGCATTGGTTTGAAGAAATCATTAGTCTTTTACAAAGGTAGAGCTGCTAAAGGACTCAAAACGGATTGGATGATGCATGAGTTTAGGTTACCTTCTCTCGTAGATCCGCTTTCATCGAAGAAGTACTTCGACAAAACCATTCCCGCTAATGTGAGTAAAAATATTTTAACCTTTTTCTTAGCAAAGTTATCATTTTCAAGCGATAGTACTCATGATTTGATATTATTGATAGGGGGCGTATAAAACAGTCTGTCGCATTGGGTTTAAAATGTAATCCAATTAAATTGTAACTAAATAGAGTTCGTCAAATATTTGTCACCGTTAAATCATGCTTACATAAGGTCTGTTTATTTTATCATGGTTAAACTGCATTAATTTATATAAAGCCTGTAAAAATTTGAAACGGCTCTGACTATGAAGGTTCGCAGAAAAAAATTGACACATACAAAGTCAACATTAGTTGCATGACAGCCTCTAAAAACTTGATACGGCTCGGACTATGAAGGTTCGCGGTCAAAAATGACACATGCAAAATCAACATTAGTTGCATGATACTCCATTTGTCTTACTATAATGTCTCTTTAACTTGTGTTTTAATTAACATGCAGGAATCTTGGGCTATATGCAGAATATTCAAGAAAACAAATTCTACAACTCAAAGAGCTTTATCTCACTCTTGGGTTTCTCCTCTTTCTGAAACAAGAGCCTCTATGCTAACCAAAAATCAAGAAATCAACCAATTTTGTTCAGACAACATGTCACAAACAAAGAAAGAAACCTTAGCAAACAACTTCATCACTAACAACAATGGTAATAGCCAACAAAACTTTGATGTTGATGTTGATGTTGATCTTACCTCTTATAAATCCATAATTAATCATCACTTACCCAATATTTCAAATGAATATCTTAACACAAACTTGATATTCTCGCCATCTCAACTACAAACATGTGACAACACTTCCAAATCTACAATGGATGATGTTTCATCAATGTTGTTGAACATGTCATCATCATCATCCTCAATGCTTGGTGACTTTAGCAAGACAAGTGATGAGGTTACAACTACAAATTTCAACTATGGCTTGCAAGAGCAATTTAGTGACTACTCAATGCAATTGCAAAGTACATTTGATAACCAATATGATAATAATGCATTGGTAAAGGCTCCTTATTACAATGAACAAGAATTGATGCATTTCAATATTGGTGATGCATGGAAGTCAAATTTGCTTTGGGATACTTCATTTTGTCCTTGTGATGTTCCCTCTAGTTATTATTCTACAACAACCAAGTGTTACACTTAATTAGTCCTTTTTTATTTTAACATATTAGGATTTAGAAGCACTTGGTTTTTTTTAGTTAGCTTCTATGGTAGGAAGTGAGTACTAGTGATTTGACTATTTTAACTTCTATTTGTGTTCAATTTTAAATTAGCATGTAGAATTTGTATTTTAATTTTTTATTTGATGTTAGAGTACTTTGAAAGTTTTTGTAACTGAGGAAATATGTGAACTCAAATGTCAATGGAATAGAAATTTGACTTAAATGAAAGAGTTTGAAAATGAGCCTCGAGTTGATTGTCACTTTATTATATAAAAAATATCGTATAAATTATATAATATTTCACTTAAGGACTTCTAATCATATTGTGCCTAAATATTTTTATTGTTATAAACATGATAACACATCTTCTTTATGTTTTACATTAACTAAAAAGGATCCAAAACGATTTGAATATCTTAACTTAAATTTGCAATGCATATGATTATACAGTAAACTCAAAATTGTATATCAATAGTGATATTCAAAGTCCATAACTAGATTCAAAACTATTTTCTCATCCTTCACTCCTAAGAAAGGATGTTTTGTCTCATATAAAGTCAACAACAAAGATAAAGAGGTTGGTTATGCTACTGTTGATAAGATTTCTATTCTTATATTTGGAGGTGATTTACTTGTTGAAGGTTTAAAATATAATTTATTTAGTACTAGTCAAATGTGTGACAAAGGTAATGCAATAGTGTTTGATTTTAAATTTGAAAACAAACAAACTTTGTTTACTAGTCAAAGAAGTGAAAATAGTTATATTGTCAATTTAAATAAACTATACATAATGTATGGTGTCTTCTTATTAAGACGTTGTTAAGAAATAAGTGAATAACACATATTCATATGGATCACTTAAATAACTCTGATAGGGAGTATCTTTGCGATATTTGTCAAAGGGAATTAAAGCTCCATTCCTTTATTCTTTATCTCTTTTATTTATTTTGTTTATTATTTGTCGGCTTCTTCTTTTACCTACTACTTAAAATTTGAATTAAAAATTTGTTTTTTCATTATGCTTTCGAAAAAATTTAGAGTCACAATTTAAACTCATATGTATAGACTAGTTGTTTCAAGTTGCATTCATAACCAAACTCTCATCTTTCAAAGGTGAATGGTATTCTTATTGAAAAGATAAAGTAAAATTCTTTATTGAAGAGATAAATTATTTCGGATATTGTTTAAAATAGTCCTTTTGTCCCTCTAATTATGTAGCAGTGGACAAATTTAGGAATCTATGAACCAAAGAGAATAAAGAAAAGGTGAAACACGGTTAGAAAGAAAAAACCATCACCACTACCTTTTAAGCCAATTTTTTTAGTATCAAATTGTAATACTGTTAAAGAAATGTGAGACACCCTTTAAGTTACACATGATGGCACTATATAGGTACAAAGTGCAAGAATGAACACATTAATCCATGAATATGAATTATTTAGAATGAAAAATAATGAAAATATCCAAGACATACAAATTTTTTTAAAAAAAAAAAGAGAAATACTAGCAACACTCTCTTTTCAACACTCTCTCTAACACTCACTTTCTTATTGGTTGAAACATATATGGGTCCTACCACTTTATGTGGGATCCATTTCCAAAGTGAGGGACCCACACATGTTTCAACCAATAAGAAAGTGAGTGTTGGAGAGAGTGTTGAAAAGAGAGTGTTGCTAGCACTCCTAAAAAAAATCATAAGGTAGAACAAATAACCACCAAACTTTAAAAAAAGATAAGAAATATCATCTTTCATTCTGACATGCTTTTAATGCGGCTAAAAGATTCATATAAAGTCAAAATATCCGCATAATCAAAAGAAATCTGAAATATACAAAAGTCCAAAAAAACAATCAGAAACAACTTAGAGCATCTCCAATCATGAACTCATTTTTTAGCTTTTTGTGGGCCATATTAAGCCACGTCAGCTTGAAACAACTCAATTAATTTTTCACTTCAATGGTGCAACTCAAGAACTCATATTAGGTCCCACAACTTTATTTTATAAATTAACATATTATTCATATTATGTTCATATTGGGTCCCTCAATGGCTAGTTTGTATTTTAAAATATAAAAAAAAGTGAATGAACTGTTGCTTCTCTTTATTCCGTTGGCCAGCTAGAGCACCTTGAGAACATAAAGTTTGATGCCACCTGAAAAACGGCAGTGAAGAACCTCCCATTGGAGGTGCTCTTACATAACATGGGATGAGGACAACATTTACCCATCCTATGAAACTAACAAGAGGAAGAAGTGAACCTATGTCCCATAGGAAACCACAAAGAAAATGAGGTAAACAACTTTAAAACTTAACTTACATATAATGATGTTTATTATATCTACTAAGAATTATATAATGGATTAAATAAATTAGGAAATAGAACTTTTTAAATAGAAACAAACTTTATCTAAGTAAAGACTCTCTTTCTACTCTTTTTGAAAGGAAAAAAATTTAAAAACTAGTAAGTGTGAAGAATGCAAAATCTTAAAACTAAAATTGAATACTTGCATAACACTACATCGTCTTAGACAATCAAAGAGAAACTTACAATAAAGTCGATATAGACTATCAACAAAAAACTAATGCTAAATTGTTTAAAAAATTATAATCGTCAAAATATGACATCTAATCATATTACACCCAAATGTTTTTAATGTGGTAAACGTGGTCACACTTATTCTTTTTGTTATATGGGAAAATATCACGAAACAAATGTCACGAGGAAATGAATTTCAAAAGACAACATGTTTTACACTAAATCTAAAGGACACAAAATGATTGGAATACGAAAGGTCAAGACTTAAATTTGTGATTCCCGTCTCAAACTAAAAATGTTATCTCAACAATAATTGTTCAAAATATATGATGGAAGACAAAAAACACTTTTTCATATTTCACTCCTAAGAATGGAGGTTATGTCTCTTATGGTGACAACAACAAAGATTAAATTGTTGTTTCTAGTATTGTTGGTAAGAGTTTTAATCCTACCTTTGAAGATGTCTTACTTGTTAAAGGTTTAAAATGCAATTAACTTGGTATTAGTGAAATGTGTAACAAAGGTAATGAAGTATTGTTCTTCTATATATAAAGGTCATAAAATCATTTAAAAAATGGACTTTTTTTCTAATCAAAGAATTGGAAATATTTATCTTGTCAATTTGAATAATATATCTTCAAATGAGGCATGTTGTCTTCTTAGAAAAGAGTATAAATTATGGCTATGGCACAAGAGAATATCTCATATTCACATTTCAATTAAGGAGTCGACAATCCTCTTTAATGCAAAGTTCACTCTATCACAGAATACGAGTTGGCTCTTGTCTTTACTAGGGAGACAGACCTCTTTTAACATGTGATACTATCAACTATTAATATGTTCACAATTTAATGTTTTCTGCCCCCATCTCGACAGCCAACATGATGTCGGCAATGAAATCTTAATATGCATCCTTGTTATTGATAGTGAAGAATTCAAAATGTATGGATACCTCAATCTCCAAGCCAACTTCATTCTCTAAAGTTATACTGGCCCCACTTCCTCGTTCCTCGACTACTAGATGCCCCGTTTGTGAGCATGATTCAGGTGCGGTTCGTTGAACAAAAGACTCCAAACACAAGAGAGATAATAAATTGTTTAGTGCATAAATCATGATTAATTTAAAAAAAATCTTTTTCCTTTGAAAAAATTTATGTTTGTTCAGAGATAAAACAACGGAAAAACAAAAAGAGTGGATTAGAGAGGAAAGAAAAATAAATCAACAAATATAAAAGAGATAGAGATAGAAATATTGCATAAAAAATTATAGAGGTTCGGCTTGCTACTTGGCCTAACCATCTCCTAAAGAATTTCTTCTTGAGAATTCCACTGTAATAATAATATCTGCAGTTTTTATGGATATGCCCACAACCTTATTACAAAGATGAGAGATTTTACATAGGATGATCCTATAAATCAAACAGAGATTTTGACAACTAATCTCTGGAACCAAACTGAGATTTTACCAGGACAATCTCACGAATCAAAGATATCAAACAAGAGAATTTCACTCTTGATGAATAACACTTAAGCACGAACACTAGTACAACCAAAAACTTTGAATATTTTTTCACTCACAAGGCTTTAAGGAAACTTTAGTGAAAGAATATAAGAGGAGGGAAGAGAGAAAATAAGAAAAGGATTGTACAAATATGAATTTTGGTGTGGTCTGAAATGAGGTGAATCCTCATTTATTTAGAAAAATATAGCTCAAAAAAATAACCCATCAGCTTTTTAATGCTCATTGTCGACTATGAGGTAGCTCTAATCAATTAAATAGTTTAAATATGGCAAGTTTTCAAATTCGTCATCACTTATCAATTAGAAGCTCTTTTAATCGATTAGAAGGCGTTACAAAAGAGATAATCGATTAACCCTAATGTGATAATTGATTATTCAGTGTAAATTACACTTCTGGAAATTATTCAAGCTAGTAACCAACTAGTTACTTGCATAAAACATTTTCTGGTGATTTTATTAAAGTAGAGAGCCTTCAAAATATTTTCATGTGTGAGACTTGCCTTAGTATCTTAAGACATGCTCTTATGCTTTTACAATACATTGACCACTCAAACACAAGACCAAACGAATTTTCACACTTTCTCTCTTTCACAACCTAGAAGCTTCAAGATCTCTTGTTAGACTCATCATGGTTTCAACACTTCACTTTAGTACTTAACTTCTTTTATCTGATGGTACTTGATATGAATTTTTTATTCATGCATGCTTGGTTCAATATTCCTAATTTAGTTTTTATTAAAAAAAAATTTTAAAAAGATATTTGATAAAAATATCTGCGAGTTAATTAAATGAAGATAAATGATCAATTACGCAATCCGTTTTTTTTTTTTCACATGATCTTTTATGATGCCTTTAAAGAACATCCTCTCATAAAGGAGACACTTCCTCCCCATAAATGAGTCTTTTCTTTTTCTTTCTATTAATCATTATTTCATTAATACATTTATAAGACATTATATAAAATAACACATTTCATTGGATATTATGTAAAATAAATTACTTTTTTTTACCCTCTGTCTCTAACTTTTTGTGCATCACCTTTATTCTTAATATATAACAATTTATTCAATATTCTTAAGTAATTAATTAATATAGTGTTTCTATAATTTTGGTATTGTATATAATTTTTTTTTTAAAAAAACTAAAAACTATATTAACAAAACAAAACAACCCTTCAA
This sequence comes from Vicia villosa, assembly GCF_029867415.1. Classification (NCBI taxonomy): domain Eukaryota; kingdom Viridiplantae; phylum Streptophyta; class Magnoliopsida; order Fabales; family Fabaceae; genus Vicia; species Vicia villosa. The sequence goes on along the minus strand of NW_026706810.1, from coordinate 1,272,191 downwards.
GCACAAGATGTATTAGAAGAGTTGCCCAAAAAAGATACAACCATACAAATCACACAAAGACATCCAAAATCCCAACCTAGCCACCAGTGTCTATGATGCACTGAAGCGGATTAACCCTTCAAACCTGATACTTAACCCTAAAAGAAGACATGTGAGTCTTTAGCCACCAGAATGCATAGATTTTAACCTTCTCACACATGGTCATCAAAGAAAGGCTTTTATTCTGAAAAACGCGTTGGTTCCTCGTTTTTCAAATGAACCAAACAGTTGTTACCCAAATAATATGTTAAGCCTCAATACATTCTTTTCTCCAACCACCTAAAGACACAAATTGGTCATAATGAGGCTTACAATTTCGTTGAAAAACCGACTCAATCCCTAACCACCCAGACAAAAACAACCATAAATTACTATAATATTCACAACGAAAAAACATATGATCTCGAGTCTCGTTTAAACTGCATAAAAATGGCCAAATTTGCTCGACTGCGCTGATAATATGTCTTCGCATCAAGTTGTCTTTCGTCAAAAGTCTATTGCGAAATAACTGCCAAACTAAGAGATTAACCTTCAATGGCACCGCTTTCATCCACTAAACCTAAGATTCACAAACAAGATGATCATCCAGGCTCTTTGTCCAGAAATGATATGCGTTGCTCACACTATTACAATTTGAATCATGAAGTCTCCATCCCCACGGATCATCCACATTAACCTGCAAAACCATAGAACTCAAAAGAACAATACACTCCCCCACCATCTCTTCCTCCCACGTAAGCAACCTCATACGCTATCTCCACGCGGCTCCATTCACCCTCACCCTAAGGAATACATATCTACTACTTTCTTATTACAGATAACTCGAAAAGCCTACTAAAACAATTCATCAGCGTCCTTCCTTCCAACCAAGGATCCTTTCAAAACAGTGATTCTACTTCCATTATCCACAACACGCTCAATATTATTGAGCAACCACCCTCTATCGTCCATACCAACCCCTTGTCTAATCCTAATCATTGTCTGCCACCACACAGACCCTCCATCACTCTCATACCTCAACCTCCCTCCTTCCTCTCCATAACGCTGAGCTAAAACCCTACACCAAAGGTTTCACCTCTCCTCCAACATCCTCCAACACCATTTCCCCAATAAAACCACATTAAGCTCTCTCAACCTTCTCACACCCAACCCTCCATTCTCCTTACTCAAGCAAATAAAATCTCAATCAATCCACGCCATACTCCTCATATCCTCCCTACCTCCCCAAAAGAAAGCATTAAACAAAAATTCAATAGTAGAAATGGTACATGCGGGGGCCTTGAAGAAAAAAAGGAAGTAAACCCAAATAGAGGACAGAACAGACTTTATCAAAATCAAACGACCACCTAACGAAAGATTTCGCCTTTTCCACCCAGATAACCTCTTCCTAATAGATTCCACCACCGGGTTGCAGAAACTAAGTTTCCGCGAATCACGCCTAATGGGCAGCCCTAAATAAACAAACGAAAGACATTTTGTCTTACAATTTAACACCAAAGATGCCTCTTTTAACCAAGAATTAGAAATATTAACTCCCACCAACATACTCTTATGAAAGTTCACTTTTAACCCCGAAATGGATTCAAACAACAACAAAACCGCTTTTAGAACTCTAACATTCGACCAACTCTTAGACCTCCATCAAAAGGGTGTCATCTACAAATTGAAGATACGTAAAAGGTTCTCTTTCACCATTGTCCACTTTAAACCCATAGTATAACCCTTGCTGAACCAAAGATTTCATTATAACATCAAAACCTTCAACCGCAAGCAGAAAAAGAAAGGGTGATAAAGGGTCACCCTATCGTAAACCTCTCTCCAACCTAAACTCATCAGATGGGTTTCCATTAACTAAAATAGATGTCATAGATGTTGAGACTCATTCATGGATCCAATTCACACATACCGCAGGGAAATGCATTCTAGCCATCACCCTTGACAGGTAATATTCAAATCAACTGAATCAAAAGCTTTCTTAAAATCCACTTTAAATAACAATAGTTCCTTCTTGTTTTGCCTAGCATCACCAACCACCCCGTTAGCTATAAGAATGTCATATAAAATTTGTCTACCACTTATAAAATCAACCCTCCAATAAACTTTCATAATCTATTAGCCAACACCTTAGCTAGCACTTTATAAAAACATCCCACTGGAGATATATGACGAAAATCCGCAACCATCTAAGGACTAGCTATCTTCGGTATCGAAGTAATAAACGTACTATTAATACCTTTAGTGAGCTTTCCATTGCGATGAAACCTCACCATAAATCTCAATAGATCATCCTTCATGATATTTTTAAACACTAAGTTATCCATCACCTGTCGATTTCCTGTCACCATCCTAAAATGAGACTGAAAATGTTGGAAAACAACCTCCCTATCCCGGTTGAAAATGTTGTATATAGTTTCTTTATCTCATTCTGTCTACCCCTAACCACTACTATTCAACTAACACATTTAATTATTTTTTAAATATAACAAAATATTAATTCACTTTATTAGATTTTATATTAAATTGTTTTTCTAATTTGTTTTACCATATTTCTCTAATATTAATAATATATTAAATCTTAATGTTCAATTTAAATGTGTGTTCGTTTTATTTCTTTAGGGAAAAAGTTTAAAACAAGTAAACTATCATACCTTATTATTACTTAGAGATTTAAAATTTCGTTTTCATCAATAGATCAAACTCTATAAATTTATAGAAATATCTTACAAAAATATTTTAAACTATTCGTTAAATAATAATAATAATAATAATAATAATAATAATAATAATAATAATAATAATAATAATATATTTTGATAGTGTTGGCCCGAACATTGTATGGGTAGACGACTAGTTCTTTCAATATAACTAAAAGTTTTTTATTCATTTTTTTTAATTCAGTTTCAAATTGGAATATTAAATTTTTAAAGAAGAGTTTTTCCAGTCTATTATGAAAAAAAAGATGTGCAACTTAGTCAATGTGATTTACCTATTGCATTGTACTAGAGCTTTTTTGGGTTATTATTTATACTATCTCTTTTATAACTAGAAGTACTTTACCATTTTTAAATAAATATTTAAGAAAATGTAGTGTGTTTGAGTAAGTTACATGTTATGATTTATTCTTTTTCTTTGAAATGACATGTATTTAGTTATAATTGTTGTTTAATTAGTAGAAAAGTTAAACCCAATCTCTTTATCATGCCAACCCTAATTGTCCTATCGCTTAGATCATGTAATAATTTGATTGATTTAAATAAAACGTACGTGAAAAGTTTAGTGTTTAGTGTGATATAAAAAATTAAAATGTTATCTTGTGCTTTACGAAATAGAAAATTTGAACATAATAAATATAATAATGATATAATACTGAAAGACAAACAAAATTAAGTGATTGCTAAGAAAGAAAATGATCTTAAAGGCGCTGCAAATTGCTATTGTCTGATACACTGATTTCAGTGTAACTCAACCAGACTTATACATAATATATATGCTATACTATGGCTACCATGAAAGACTTAAAACCTTGGCCACCCTCTTCCTTTACCAATGAGTGGGTTTACGACGTTTTCCTCAGTTTTCGAGGAGAGGATACTCGAAAAGGTTTTACCGGAAACCTTTATAACGCTCTTTGTAGAAAAGGAATCAACACTTTCATAGATGACCAAGGGCTTAGGAAAGGAGAAGAAATCACACTAGCTCTTAGCATGGCAATTCAACAATCAAGAATTGCAATTGTGATTTTTTCAAAAAACTATGCATCATCCACTTTCTGTTTGGAAGAGCTTACAAAGATTATGGAGTGCATCAAACATAAGGGCAGGTTGGTTTGGCCGGTTTTTTATCAAGTTGACCCTTCTGATGTGCGCCATCAGACAGGGAGCTATGCAAAAGCACTGGCCAACCATGACAGAAAAAAATCCACTGACAAGGCAAAGGTCAAACAGTGGAGGTTAGCTTTGCGAGAAGCGGGTAATGTGGTAGGTTCGCATTTCAAAGACGGGTGTGTGCCTTACTATCACTCTTTTCTACTCATCAAATTTCTTTATTGTAGAAATTTACTTTATATCTTTGCCTTGTTATCACATAATATCTTCATGTGTTGCTCGTAGGAATTTTCATTTCATCTAGCATTCGCTTAAGTCAAATTCTTTCACAAATATCTTGTATCATAGCTCTGAATTTTGCTTTTGCGCTACTCCTAGATACAATACCTTTCACTTTAGACTTAAATTTGGCAATTGACAGGTACGAATATAAGTTCATTGAGAAGATCATTCAAGAGGTCTCTGAAAAGATTAACCGTAAACCATTACATGTTGCTAAATACCCTGTTGGGTTAGAGTCTCGGGTGCAAAAAGTGAACTCGCTTCTAGAGATTGAATCAAAAGAGGGGATTCACATGGTGGGAGTTTACGGAATGGGTGGAATGGGTAAAACAACACTTGCATGTGCTGTATACAATTACATTGCAGATCAATTTGATAGTCTTTGTTTTCTTGGTGATATTAGAGAAAATTCAGTGAAGCGTGGGTTGGTACAACTACAGGAGATGCTTCTTCTTGAATTAGCTGGGGAGAAAGATGTTAAGTTGTGCAGTTTAAATAAAGGAATTTCTATCATCAAAAGTAGGCTTCGTGGGAAAAAAACTCTATTGATTTTGGATGATGTTGACAGTTTGGAGCAACTAAATGCACTTGCGGGTGGACTTGATTGGTTTGGTTCTGGCAGCAGAGTTATTATCACAACAAGAGATAAGCATCTACTAGATGTTTATGGTGTTGAAAAACTCTACGAAGTAGAAGGATTGAATCGTCAAGAAGCCCTTCAGTTGTTTGGTTGGAATGCTTTCAAAACTCAGGAAATTGATCCAAGATATGTGGACATTTCAAAGAGAGTAGTACTTTATACTAAGGGCCTTCCATTGGCTGTAGAAATAATAGGCTCTGACTTGTATGGTAAAACAAAATTGGAGTGGAAATCTGCTTTAGATACTTACGAAAAAATTCCTCATGAAAATATTCAAGAAATCTTACGAGTAAGCTACGATGGCTTAAAAGAATTTGAGAAGGAAGTATTTTTAGACATCGCTTGCTTCTTCAAAGGAGGCAAATTAAGTGATGTCATGAACATACTATCTAGTGGTCGTGGCTTTGACCCTCACTATGCTATTCAGGTGTTGATTGATAAGAGTCTGGTAAAAGTTGATGATTATCGTGTCAGGATGCATGACATGATTGAAGATATGGGCAGAGAAATTGTGAGGCTGGAAGCACCCTCAAAGCCGGGTGAACGCAGTAGATTATGGTTCTCCGAAGATATTCTTCATGTCTTCAAAGAGAACAAGGTAAATGAAGGATCCTTAATTTTGTTTATTTTCTGTGAGAAAGGCTACATGATTCTTAACCCTCTATTCTAATAAGAGACTCTCAACTATGACAATATTTTTGTATGCTAAGATTGTATGCTTTCTAGTCTAGAGGTTTATCTTATTTAATGCTTTTTCATTTGAAGGGATCTGATAAAACTGAGATCATTATGCTACACCTACTCAAAGATAAAAAAGTACAATGGGATGGAAATGCATTGAAGAAGATGGAAAACCTTAAAGTATTGGTGATAGAAAAAGCTCACTTTTCCAGAGGACCTAATCATCTCCCAAAAAGTTTAAGAGTGCTAAAATGGTGTGATTATCCTGAACCATCATTGCCGGTTCACTTTGATCCGAAGAAACTTGTCATACTTGACTTGTCTTTGAGTTCTATTACTTTTGAAAATCAAGTGATCATGGTGAGTATAGACAGTTCCTAACTATGTTGATATTTATTTGGTATTGAATACTAAGACTAGCTTTAAAATTCATTTAGTTATTGATAAACGGTTATTGTAATTTCTATGTATTTTTCAGAAATTCAAATCTTTAAGGGAAATGAAGTTAAGTGGATGCCAATCATTAAAGCAAGTACCTGACATGTCAGGAGCTCCGAATTTGAAGAAACTGCATCTCGATTCCTGCAAGAATTTAATTCAAGTTCATGATTCCGTCGGGTTCCTTCAAAAACTTGAAGATTTGAATCTTAATCGTTGCACCAGTCTCAGTGTTCTTCCTCAAGGCATCAACTTACCCTCTCTTAAAACCATGTCCCTTAGGAATTGTACAAGTATCAAGATTTTTCCAGAAACTTTAGGTAAGATGGTCAACATAACATATCTTGGTCTAAGTGATACCGGCATAAGTGAATTGCCCTACTCCATTGGACTTCTTGTGGGGCTTGCAAACCTTTCTATAGATAGATGCAACAAGCTACTTGAATTACCAAATAGTATTTTTATGTTGCCAAAACTGAAGACTTTGGAGGTTTATAGTTGTAAGAGGCTTGCACGAATTAAGAAGGGCAAAGATCAACGGCGGGAAACAACGTCTTCAGATATGACAAGTGTTGTTGACTTCAGCTTTTGCCATCTAACAGAAGAATTTCTCGTTACACTTCTTCCTTGCTTTCACCATGTCACAAATTTATCCCTTGATTACAGCAGTATCACAATCCTTCCGTCATGCATCAATGCATGTCACTCTTTGAAGGAACTTACTTTGAATAACTGTACAGAACTCCGAGAAATCAAAGGCCTGCCACCAAACATAAAACATCTTAGTGCAATAAATTGTACATCATTGACTTCCAAATCCAAGGAAATGTTACTGAATCAGGTATCATATCTTTAATTTCATCAATAAATTCTCTCTTAAAAAATAAAATTAATTGTATTTGATAGTGCCAACAGGTTTAATTCAAATTTTTTAACTGTACTTGATTGGCAGATACTACACATTTCCGGGGCCAAATATATCTGTTTTCCAGGATCAACTATCCCAAGTTGGTTCCATCGATATAGAATGGAACCGTCCCTGTCCTTCAGGTTCCGAAACAAATTGCCACAGATGGCTCTTAGTACTATGGTAGTTTCAGGTGGTTGTTTTTTTTCGAAACAGCGTCTTAAGTATGACTTCGACCTGATCATTAATGGCAGTCAACGGCTCACAAACTTTCTCCGTGTTAGGTGGTCTAAAGCAAATGCATTTGATACAAATTTAAATCATATAATTCTGCTGGAACTGCGGCTCAAAGCTAGCCTTGATATAACTGGAAAACTATTTATTAAGAATGGATGGAACCATGCTGAGATTTCATTAACAAATAAAGGTGAATATATGAAATGGATGAGACTTCATGTATGGGAACAAAAATCAAACATGGCAGATGTTCAAACTATAAATCCTATCCTGATGTTGCAACAGAAGGAAAAGAAAATTGCCACACAAGGAGATAGATGAGTGAATACGAGCTCGTGAACATTGATAGTGTTTTATAGTGTGTAAATATACCATTAAAAGATTAATGAATGTGTGATTTCCTCTGTTTTCTATTTCAAATTTTCTTGCATTTGTTTATGTTAAGAAATGTCGTTAGGTCTAATTCAACCCTACAAAACCAACTGGTAAGGTGAGAATCGCCTTCACTTATAAAGACATGTTCAAACCATATATTGTCCGATGTGGGACTCTTAACACACCCTCACGCTTAGGACTAGATAACTGGAGCGTGGAAATAAATGGTAGGTGGCCCGATAGCAGAAACCTGATAGCATATGGTCCACCAAATCTTAAACAGGACTCCTGATAGCATAGGGTTGGTTAGACCTAACTCAATCCTACAAATATGGCTTGTGGGGTGAGGATTGTCTCCACTTATAGAGACATGTTTAAGCCATATATTGTCTGAAGCAATGTAGTCAAGATCAAGTACTGGGTCTTAAGATCTTACGATCTTACGTGCTAAAGTTGCCTTTTAGTGCTACGATCTGAGAAAAAACGTTTTCTTACACTTTATGGTATGGTCAAGATCGAGTGTTGGGTCTTAAGATCCTACGATCTTGCGTGTTGAAGTTGCCTTTTATATGACTATCATGATATGGGAATACATAATATCTTAGATGATTAGACTTGTTTGTTATATTTATGTTTTTTGAGCTACTTATTTTGAACAAAGTCTTATAAACTTGCTAAATTATAGAATGATGATTATGAATTATTAATTAAATTGGTTGAATTTTGTGATTTATATGTTATTTTGTCCATCTATTATACTTATCGTGTTTTTGTGTGTGCATATATATGTCAAATTACCATTTTGCCCTTCAGTAAGATCTTAATTGCCATGCTATGATTCTAGTTTTACAATCTTTCACAAATTGTCCGATCCTACTTAACATCTCGTGCTTGACTACCTTAGTCCAAAGTGAGACTCTTAGGCTATGTTTTGGAGTTTGGAGGGGAAGAAAGGGGAGGGCTTCGAAAAATACGAAGATTTTAGTTTGGAGGGTTTTGGAGGGTTTGGTTTTCTTCGTAACATCAAAAAACCCCTAATTTGAAGGAACTCAAAATTTGTATTAAATGAGGGTTTTGGAGGGTTTGGTTTTCTTCGTAACATCAAAAAACCCCTAATTTGAAGGAACTCAAAATTTGTATTAAATGAGGGTTATGGAGGGTTTGGTTTTCTTCATAACATCAAAAAATCCCTAATTTGAAGAAACTCAAAATTTATATTAAAGGAGGGTTTTAGAGGGGTTTAGAGGGCTTAGACAAAATGTTCAAATATAATTTTTGTTATAGTATTTCAAAAAGTAAAAATACATTATTGATAAACATTATTTTATCATTCTAAACAAAATCTTTTATTAAAAAAATGTTAAAAATTTCTCTATATTTTTAAAAAAATCAATTTTCGAAACCCTCCCTTTCAAACTTCCAAACATAGTCTTAAGGGTTTATAAGAGTTTTTATACTTGTTCAGAAAAAACAAGTGCCCTTTTACTTATCTATAACTTCAATAAATGTTTCTGTCTAAAAATATATTCATGATCATGTGTATCAAGTTTTGGATAACATTTTTAGGCTTGTTATCTAGCAATGAACAAGTAACCATTGAATTGGATAGAGGTACTAGTACTACACTACTGATAGGATGCAATATAACTCTCTATCAACTACACTAGTTGTTTTCATATCCCTGTAAATCTCTACTCTTAGGTCAAAATTAAGAACAGCTTATAACAATTGCCCTGTCTTTATGGAGCAAATTAAACTAATATAATTGAAGAATTTCGGTGACATTGAAACAATATGGAGACTGGTGAGATGTAAAAGGGGAAAAGGTAACTAACCTGCGGCGGCGGCGGCAGTGAGAATGCAGGCGGTGGCAAGAATATTGAAAGAACTCGGTTGAAGAGTGTAGCATATAGAGAACCTTCTCTTCTTCTTCGTTGGATTTGGAGGATACACTAATCATATTTATTGCCCATGTACCACTCGCAAAAATATAATTTAATAGCTGAATTTAAATTATAAACTAGACCGCCGCGAGTTACGTTGATGTGCATGAGGTATATCTTCGTACGAGTAATATTTTAATTGTTCCGAGTAACATTTTAGTTAAAAACTAGTAATAATATCATAATCCATAAATAATATATGCATTATTTGTACGCATCTATCTATTAATTATGAGTAATTATTAATTGTGAATAATGAGTATACTATTTTTGAGTAATATTTACACCATTATGAATAATATCAAATTTTAACTATTTTGAGTAATATATTCATTGTTCCGAGTAATATTTATACTATTTTGAGTAATCTGTATATTATTTTGAATAATAAATAAAATATTTTGAGTAATATAAACAATATTTGAGTATTTATGCACCGTGCATAGGGATATACCTTATGCACATCCCACCCGCCGCTATTTAAATTAGTTTTTGTTTCTTGTCAAAAAAAATTAGTGTTTATTTGTTTTGGAGTTTAATGGATATGTATGATTAATAAACTAACATTATAATATTTTATTGTATTATAACTGAGAAAATCATAGTAATAATTTAATCCAATGTTTTAAAAATTATATTGGAGTTCGAATCGGTGAAACTTCCGATTTAAAGTTTAATTGGTTCAACAGATTAAACTTATGGTCGAATTGTTTATTAAATAAATTAATAATATAAAATTAATTTTTCATAGATATGTCACACATAATCATTTATTCACAACTTAATAAAATAAATATTTCAAAAATCAATTACAAACTAATACAATAATATCGATAGTACATAGTTCTACACTTTATTTCAATAAAAACAATTTGAACAAATTACATAATTACAATAAAATAAGTTAAAATAATTCAAACCAAAATTAAAATAATAGAACATAACAATTTAAATAAAGTTTAAATAATTAAAAATGTCTAAATTAAAAGATAGAATACAAAAAATAAACAATACAATTAAACATAAAAAGTAAATTTAAGTTCAACTACGACAAACATATGATGGAATATTGTTGAAAGAAAAACTATAACAAAACTTAAAAGTTTGTATATTTGCAATAAAAACAAAGGAATTATTTTTGGTGATTGGAGAATGTAGGTTAAGTTTTAATATTTTTATATTAAAGTTTTTTAAGAAAATAAAAAAATAGTCAATTTGATGCATTTTGTTGAATCGGACGGTTTTACAAAACTGATTCCAGTTCTATGGTTAGAATGACTTTCGACGGTTCATTCTGGTTTTTTCGATTCTACTCCGATTTTGACCCACTAGCGGTTTTGAAAAGTTAACTCAACCAAATTCATATCTAGTTCACGGTTCAACCGGTTGGATCAGGAACCGGAGATGAATCCGGTTGAGATAGACACCTCTCAAAGTCGTTTCATGTAACGTGGTCAAGTTTGAGAAAGCGTGTTCCGACAATCAACATGCTTTCATACTATTTGTCATTGATATTTTTGATTTTCTAGCACAAGAAGCAGTGAATCTTTTCCACAGAGTGAAAAGATTCATGTATAGCAATATTGTCTCACTTTAAACAATGAATATAATTTTTAAGAGGATTGATTTTAACATCTAAAGAGGTGTAGCGGCGAAATTTGTTGCTCGTTTGTCCGATATTTCTATACAATCTTGATTATATTAATTAAATAATTAGCTTATAAAATAAATAAAAAATTATAAACTTTTTGCTTTTGATTTGATAATTTTCTTTTTCTTATCGAATGCTTATTATAGTTTAATTTGATTTCCTTTATCATTATATAGAATTACACCTCGAAACTCCAACACCAAAAAATAAGATCCAAAACTGTCTCAACATCTTTGTTTATATAATAACACCTCGAAAAACAATTTTTTTTTTTTTTTGAATAGGCTAAGCCGTGCCAAGTCTAAATTGGTACCGTTCATACCGTACTTTTGCAGTTAGGAGCAATGTTTTAAAAACCGGACCGGGCCGGCCGGTCGGACCGGTTGAATCAGGAACTGGCCAGTTAACCGGTCTGATTCGATTGCTGGATCGAATATGTCATTGAACCAGTATGAACCGGTCAAAACCGGTGTAAATCGGAAAAACTGGCGATTTTCCAGAACCGGTGGTTTAAAAGCATTTTTGAATTTTTTTTATTTTAAAAACTTAAAACAACATCATTTTAATTATTTTAATGAAAAATTAAAATAAAAAAGAAAAAAAATTAAAAAATATATAAAATAAAAATAAAGATGTTTCGGATGCGGTTAATTTTGTTGCAGATGATTTTAATATTGAAAAAGGAGATATCAACATTGAAATAATTTTTTCTTTGAAATTAAATTTAGTAAACAATGAAGTTACTTTATTATAATTTATTCAATTAAATTATTTTGCGATTAAATCTTGTTTGCAAATATATACTTTGTAATTTTATACTATTTTATTATGTGTGATACATATGTTTAAAATTTGAATTTAAATTATGAACTTGTGAATTTATTTAGGATATGATATTTTTTAAAAATTTAAGTGTCAGTTATATATTGTAGAGACTGAATCATCATGTTCGACATATTTTATACCTATATAATTTTGTTATAACAACCGGTCTGTTCAATCCGGTTTAGGTACCCTCACCAATTTGATGTCCAGTCGGTTTTTAAAACACTGCTTAGGAGGAACTGTTACATGTACATCTCCGATTGTAGTTGCCACATGAATTTAACACGTAGGCAAAGTCTTAGAATAAGTATGGGAGAGTATTTTTATCTTTTCTCTTGACTGCTAAAAGATTTTACACACTAGCTATAATTCGTAAGTATAGTAAAACTTAAGAAATTACCGAAAATGCATATTGCGGTAAGGCCAAAGATACTATCATATAGGATATAAGAAACCAATAAACCATACAAAACAAGACAAACAAAATTGTATCACAAGGGAATAGTTGACAATGTTTCAACAATTGCTCAGTAATGAGTTCAAAGAAGCAAAACACAAGTAACATGGGAAAAACTAATAAAATGTGATTTACTATAATCACACAACTAAGATTCCTCCAAAAAGATTGTTAACTCATGGTCCAAAATCATGCCTTTGAAGCCTGCTTTTCTTTTGTCTTTTGAATTTTAAGAACCTTCTTCACAATTTTTTGTTCTTCAACCAAGAAAGCTCTAATGATCCTATAGAGCAGAGACAGATTTTATTAGATAACTCATGATTTAACAAAACATATAATTGTAAAATATATAACAGATTATTAGAAAATAGCACACAAACCTTTCCCTAACAGCACCTCCCGACAATACTCCACCGTATGCACGGTTCACAGTCCTACGGTTCCTAGACAACCTTGATCTCTTGTACTCTGTGGGCCTCAAGTGTGGAATCTGCAATTGTTAAGCATAAACTTCAATATCTTTGGAAATTCAAATAATCCCAGGCTAAGACAAATCAATTGCGTATTATACCTCAAATAATGCAAGAACAAATCATTGAGGAAAATTACATGTAATGGAACTTACACTTTTACGTAAAGATCATATATTCACCCTATGCTACGAATACAAAGCAAAAATAGACTGTTAAACATTTACTATAATCAGTTCTCAACAACATTCAAAATAATGGCTAATAACAAACGAAATTTTGGGAATAGCACTTGAAATAAACATCACAAACATCATAAGCAGAAACTAGCTGTTAACCAAACAACCATCGTAAGCAAGAAAAATCAAACTCAAGAGAGAAATCAGTTGTAAGCATTATTTAAGTTAGATAACCGTGCAGATACAGCTAAAATACAGAAACAAAATGATCAATACAGACAAAATCTAATTATTAAAATACATCATTCAATAATAATAAAAAAGTGCCAGAAAACTTCATAACTTCCAAGGATTCCTTATCAAACTAATTCCCCATTTCTTTGATTTCACACAGTTCCAGTAACATATTAATCTAACATCACATAACAATTATTATCATGACAATTTGTTTTTTTATAAACTAAACCGGAAATGTCATTCACAATCTGATTCAGTTCTAAATTCTAGTAATACCTAATGCAAGTATGATTGAATAAAGTTGACTCAATTGATATTAATCAAAGTTTGCATTGAAGCCAAATCTTTAATTTCACACAGCTTCAATAAAACACATTAATCTAACATCAAATTAAAAAATATCATAACAACCAAAATCACAACCATCAAAGAACCAAATCATGGTAACCAATAATTTAGAAACACAAATAAAATCACAAAAACCCAAAATAAATCACATTTCAAATCCAAAAAAAAAAATAGTGAAGATATGAATGAAATGCATACTCCTTGAATTCTCTTGCCAGTAACAGGGCACTTAGGTCCACTAGCCCTCTTCTTCGTGGTCTGATAAACAAGCTTGCCACCTACATTTCCATAACACAAAATCAAAACTCAATTCAAAACAAAACGAAATCGAATAAATCTGAGATTCAGAATCGAATAATCGAAAAGTTGAGATTACCTGGGGTTTTCACAACCCTGTGCTGATTAGATTTTGTTGCATAGCTGTGACGCCGGCGGTAGGTGAGACGCTGCACCATCTTCGATCAAGCTCTGCCTCACCGTTTACGATACTAGGGTTTTCAGAGAAAGTGAATTATGCGCCGCTATGAGTATAAAAAGGGAGCGATTTCATTTTACATACCCTAGATCTAACGGTGCTAAAGACACGCTCATTACCCACCATTGGATGTGAGTATTATTTTATCATTTTATATTGGGGATTTTATTTTGTTTCTCTGTTATACTGAAATTTTTAAACTTTAATTGATATCTTTACAATTTTTTTAATATAAGTTTTGATGTTTAATTATTTAATAATATTAATTAAATTAATTATGAAAATATTTATCTATCATTTTGATAACAAAAAATTACTCATCACACCACCTATTGGTGAAAATGGACAAGGACCGTAGTCATGTTTTATATGCATATCTTGTTTAAAAATGTTCTTTTATCAAAGATACAAAAATAGTTTGTAAACATTGTTATAGATATGAGTAACGACTATTTTCTTGTGACTTTTTCTCATAAAAATAATTAATATTATGTTTTAATGGGTGTCTCTTGGTTAATATATGATCATTATCTCATGGTAAGAGAATGGAGCCCTAATTTTCATTTGAATATTGATCAAATTGAGAAAAAGGTGGTTTGGGTGAGATTTTAAGGTTTACCAATTAAATACTACGATGCAAAGGTTCTTACATTCGTTGGTAACATAATAGGTATAACAGTGAAGGTGGACAAAAACACTCTTCTTTAGAAACAGGGTAAGTATGTGAGATTGTGCGTGGAGGTTGAATTATCAAAACCGCTACTTGTTATGTTCACGATTAAAGATAGAGTTTATAAGGTGGTATATGAAAGGTTACATTTATTATATCTTAATTGTGGAAAGTCTGATCAATGTATGAAAGGTTGTGGAGAGAAAGCAAATCAAGTAGCTAAGGAGAGAGATGGTGTCTGTTATACCCCAAAATTTGCCCACTTCTTTTTTCAGGAAAGTTTCAATATGAAAATTAAGAGTCTCATATAAACATGGATTTTTTCAAAATATCCTGACATATGAAGAACTTGGTTTTCAGAATTTTTCTCACACAGTAACTTGGCTTACAGTGGAATTTATTCTTACGCAAACGCCAAATACTGTTCTTTACTTCACAAATACTATTTATTTATTTTACAGATAAATAGTACTAACACAGTTCATGCAGGGTTAAATCTTTTTGCAGGCGCAAAAGCAGGAAACTCACACTGTACTGGTAACAATTGTTTTTGTTTTCCCACTAACTTTTGTGCTATATTCCATTATTTTCAAAATCTTTTCAAATCTAATTCAAATCTCAACTTTATTCTATCCATCTCTCTTTTCCCAACAATACCTTACACTTTCTTTCAAATCTCACTACCACTCAAATTTCCTTTTGTACGGAATCACATCATTCCCCAACGTCTCTTTCCTTCTTTCCATTCTATAAATACTTCTCATTCTTCCATAAAATCTCACATCAAATTCTAATTCATCTCTCAAAGGTCTTTTTTCTGTTTCTTTTATAAACCTTTCCTTCATTGGATAAAATAAAAGGTCGGTGGCGACTCTGTAAACTTTTTCAAAAGTGACGCGAAAGCGTCCGATCGACAAAAAAGAGTCAGTTCACGTATCCCACCCACGGAGGGGTATGGCCCGAAAGGACGGTCCACAGAACTGGCGACTCTGCTGGGGAATACAAATTCAAAATGTTTTCAAAAGGGGTTACCTTTAGAGTATAGATCATTTCGATGTTTTCAATTGTTTGATCTGATTGCTTTACTTTTCACAGGTTTGCTTGGGTACTTTGCTTGTGTGAAAGATTCTAACCCGAATCTCGAGATACCTTAAGTATATGACAATAGACCAAGGAAACTGTACGGCATGTACCGATACGGTTGATCTGGTAGTCATCGTTAGTGTGATACTTTGGTTTATACTGATGTCCCTTGAAAGCGATCAAGGAGTATATTAGGCTTCCGAAGTGTCATTAACACTAATTTGTCTTAGAACCTTTTAGTTGAACTTGACTTGTGGCCTATTAAGTGGCTAGCTTTGAAATTGATCGAAGCTAGTTATCCTCGAGGAATATTCTTGATCGGCCGTCCGAGCGCCGTATTGAGATGTTGTCTCCAAGGATCATAGAACCCGAATACTATTCTAGGACAGGTTTTCAACCAACTCAACTTCAGAGGGGAGGGTATCACCTATCAACCTCATGCAAGCCTTTAAACCTAAGGCTATTGTTTGATTTGTTTTTGTGTGCCACATGTTTGCATCATAAACACATCATTTTTCACTACACATTTCAAGGATCAAAGAGTTTACTTTTGTTTTTGCAGGTAATGGCTCCCGCCACCAGAGATTACATCCGAATCAATATCTCAACGGTGCCATCTGAACTCAAAGTCTTGGTAGCAGAATTCCCCAGGAATGCTCAATTCACTGAAAAGCATGGTCACCTACTCCATTTGGTTACCTCAAAGTTTGAAGAAGACATGATACGGGTCCTGTTCCAGTTCTTCGACCCTGAACATCATTGCTTCACATTTCCTGATTACCAGTTGGTACCCACTTTGGAAGAATTCTCTGAATTAATTGGATTACCAATCCGAGATCAATTACCTTTCACTGGTTTAGAAAGAAAACCAAAACCTGAAGTCATTGCTGCTGCTTTACATCTGCAAAAGTCAGAAATCAAATCCAATTGGGAAACAAAGAGTGGAGTTGAGGGTTTGCTTGCCAAATTCTTACTGGAAAAGGCTCGACTACTGCTAGAAAACAAAAGTTATCCAGCTTTTGAAGAAGTTATGGCTCTTTTGATCTATGGGTTGGTTTTGTTCCCTAATTCCGACCAGTTCATAAGTGTACACATCATCAACCTTTTCCTAATTCGCAACCCGGTACCAACATTGCTGGGAGACATCCTACACTCTCTACACACTCGTACCACGAAGAAGCGAGGAACTCTCATGTGCTGTATACCACTGCTGGCTAGGTGGTTTACATGTCATCTTCCCCGATCAGTACTGAGAAATGAACAAAGAGTACAATGGTCTTACAGAATCATGTCTTTATCTCATTCAGATATCCGATGGAACAACTTCTTTCAAAGAGACATTACTATCATTGATCATTGTGGAGAATACCCTAATGTGCCACTCCTTGGCATTAAAGGAGGTATCACTTACAATCCCTCTCTAGCTCTACGCCAATTCGGATATGCAAGAAGCAACGGTCCTCATGACATGATTATCCGTGGCATTGTGTTTGATTACGAGAATGATTCTCACAGACACCGACGAAGATTCATACAGGCTTGGGACAGTGTCTATAGAATAGAAAGCAAAACTCTGGGGCAATGGAATTCTATTCCTATGGAACTTTACCTCAGATGGGTGCGTACTCATGCTCAAAAACTCATGATGCCCTATCCCGCTGTTCTACCTGTGACTATCGAATCAGAAGTCGAAGGTTACGAACCTCAAGTTATTCTACACCCGGATATGCCAACTGACTTGGAAGAGTTGCAAAAATCCTGGGTTCAACTCAAAGAGGAAAGAGACACCTTCAAAGAACACTGTCAGGACTATGAGAGAAGGCTATTCGAGCTCACCAGACAGCTTCAAGAAGAACAAAGAATCAACGCATTCCTGGGGACAAAGAAAAAGCGCCCACGGGAGACCTGAAAGATCATTTATTTTATTTTCTGTCTTGTAAGCCCAAATGAGGCAAAGAAAAAAGAATAAATTGATTAACTAACGTTTGTTGCTTCTTTAACAAATCTAGACTCTATGATCCTTGAAAACATTGCACACATGCATTCACATGCATTGCATACACATTGCATTTCATACATTGCATTTCATACATTGCATTCATATACATTGCATACACATTGCATACATGGCATCCAGTCATACACATTTCATAACAGGTTCTCATGACGGGTTTCTCATCTCTTCGCTGTTTATTTCAGTCAGAAGAGATGGAATCTGAGGCAAGCATCAAGAATCTCGAAGTACAGAATGCCCAAGTTCAAGTGGCAATTCTGGAACTGGCAAAGGGGCAACAAGAGCTGAAAGCCCTGGTACTCAAGAAGAAGAAGAAGCCCAAAGAATCTGCAGGCTTGAGTTACCTGAGAAGGAAGATCAAGATCCCTGTCAAAAAGATCAAAAAGCCACCAATCCCTGAAATAGTCGGTGATGGTGAACAAGAAGATAATCAAAGCAACCAGGGTTCTGCTAAACCCTCTCTCTCTTCAAATGAAGAAGAAGATCATTCTGGAGACGAACAGGATGATGACAAATACCAACAGTTGGAGGATCGTATGAAAGCTATGGAAATACAAAAAATACCTGGCTTAGATTTCAATGATCTGGGACTCGTGTCGGATGTTGTCATCCCTCCAAAATTCAAAGTTCCAACCTTTGCAAAGTATGATGGAGTTTCTTGTCCAAAACTACATTTGAGATCTTATGTGAGGAAGATACAACCTCATACAACAGATAACAAATTGTGGATTCACTTTTTCCAAGAAAGTCTGTCAGGTACACAACTCGAATGGTACTACCAGCTAGAAAATACCAAGGTTCATACTTGGGAAGAATTAGCTGCTGCTTTTTACAAACAGTACCAATACAATGCTGATCTTACACCCACTCGTACTCAATTGCGAGGCATGTCTATGGGATCAAAAGAAAGTTTCAAAGAGTATGCACAAAAGTGGAGAGATATGGCTGGAAGGGTTCAACCACCCTTATCTGATCGCGAACTAGTCGACATGTTCATGGGCACTTTAACTGGCCCATTCTATAGCCATTTGCTGGGAAGTTCATCATCAGGTTTCACTGACCTAATACTGACCGGAGAACGTGTCGAAAGTGGCATTCGAAATGGAAAAATTCAAGTAGGATCCTCCTCTGGTACTACAAAAAGGCCCATCAGAAATGAGGTCAATACAGCGCAAATTCAGACAAGTCACAAAAGTGATCAGCATCAATCTGTAGGGGCAGTTA
This sequence comes from Vicia villosa, assembly GCF_029867415.1. Classification (NCBI taxonomy): domain Eukaryota; kingdom Viridiplantae; phylum Streptophyta; class Magnoliopsida; order Fabales; family Fabaceae; genus Vicia; species Vicia villosa. Next base: position 1,253,192 of record NW_026706810.1, on the reverse strand, counting down.
TGATCTCCGCATCTGCACCTCAAAAAGATCAACAGCCAAAATATACGCATCGACCAGATGCACCAAGAAGAACTTTCACCAAAATCAACATGCCAATCTCTCAGGCATTGCAGCACTTGCTTAAAGCGGATCTGATCACATTAAGGGGTCCTCCGAAGAATGTCAATACTTCTTCTCTGAATTATCGCCCTGATGCAACATGTGCCTATCATTCAAACTGTCCAGGACATGACGCAGATCACTGCTGGGCCCTGAAAAATAAAATCCAAGACATGATAGATGCTGGAGAAATTGAGTTCGATCCTCCAGAAACTCCAAATGTCATCACAGCACCTATGCCAAAGCATGACAAAACTGTTAATGCTATCATAGACACAGTTGACATTTATGATGTGAACGAAGTATCAATTCCACTCCTCGAAGTCAAAAGAAAGTTCATCCAAGCTGGTTACTTTCCAGGTTGTGATCCCGACTGCTTTTATTGCTCACGCCAACCCAATGGTTGTGAAAATCTAAAGATGGGAATTCAAAAACACATGGATCGCCGTATCATTATGTTTGAGAGGCTCCCTTCTATGGACATGTTGGGCAAAGTCTTTGCCAACGGGATAAGAATGGAAGACGTCTCAGTGATCTCCAGCTTACCATTCAAAATCTCTACCAAGGCTCCATTCAAACTTTCTGCTACACTCAAAGTGGCATCAGTAGTCATTGCTAGACCAACTCCATTTCCATACTCCTCAGACAAAGCTGTCCCATGGGGATATGACACTAATGTTTACATTCATGGAGTTAAGCAGGATCCCTCGACTAAAGAGGACGCAACACTAACTACTTCAGCTGTAAGTAACATTGCAGGCACTAGCAAGATCACGAGAAGTGGAAGAATCTTTTCACCAGAAATTTCTCCAAATATTGCTGCTAGTCCAATCCAGGTTCCAATTCCTATTCCAGATATCAACACTCGAGGCAAAGAGCCACTGATCGAACCAGTTCAAAATCCGGTAGAGATCACTGCTGAGGATCCATCAAAGCAAGAGATGGACGAAATATTGAAAATCATCTGCAAAAGTGATTACAATATTGTCGAACAACTGGGGCATACTGCTTCAAAAATCTCAATGTTATCTCTGCTAAAATATTCAGAAGCTCATGCTAAAGCTCTAATGAAGTTCCTTCAAGCTGCGCATGTGCCTCAAGAAATCCCAATCGACCAATTTGAGAATTGTGTCGCCAGTCTTACAGTGCCCAATGGTCTTGGTTTCTCTGATGTGGATCTAACCCCTGCTGGAAGAAATCACAACAAGGCCCTGCACATCTCTATCGAATGCAACGGCACCACTCTGTCTCATGTGCTAATAGACAATGGTTCCTCTCTAAACGTGTTACCAAAAGTAATACTGGAAAAACTTGACTTCAAAGGAGTTGTGCTACAACCAAGTGATGTGGTTGTAAGAGCCTTCGATGGGTCAACAAGAACGGTGTACGGAGAAGTTAAGCTCCCAATCAGAGTGGGCTCTCAAACTTTCGATGTTATCTTTTCCGTAATAGACGTTCTTCCAACATACTCCTGTTTACTAGGACGCCCTTGGATACATGGGGCAAACGCTGTAACTTCTACCCTGCATCAGAAGTTAAAATACCCAGTAAAAGGAAAGGTTGTCACAGTCTATGGCGAAGAAGAATATATGGTCAGTCACTTGAGCAACGACAAGTATGTTGAGATGGAGGGCGAATCCATCGAAACTCCGTATCAAGCTTTTGAGGTTGTATCTCCAGATATCTCTACCACCAAGCATATTCCTGCTACTCCAGCTACAACTATGGCTTCTCTCAAAGATGCCAAAGCCATGATTGAACAGGGTGATCGCACAGTATGGGGACAACTCCCTGATATACCCTACAAGTCCGACAAGCTAGGTCTGGGCTATAATGGTGAAAATCAAAAGAATGATCAAAATCCTCGCTCTGAAGGGTTAATATCACACTTCGCCAGCCAAGAAGTAAACGCCATTGATGATGAAGGGACATACTTGAACCACATCATTCAGCCATATCCAGACGAAATTCCACCCATTACCATGGGAATGTGGGATGCTGTGGGAGGACCAAATGACGGTTACAACTACCAGTATATCACACCTCAGAATTCTTACATTGCTCTGGAAGATCTTACTCCAACAGAAGAGGGTAATCAAAATGACGGAAGTATCACAAGTCCCGTCACTCAGCAATATCAAAATCCACCCAAAGAAGTATGGGACACGCTAGGAGAACCCAGCGGCAAATACGACTATATGGTGAAATATTCCGCTCCTCCGAGCTTTTCAACTCCCATCAAAGACATTGTCCCGACTGGATGGGACGAACAGTACGACGACAACTTCGCTCTTGAAGAAGCCAGGAAGATGCCAAACAACGAAGGTTATTTTCTGTCACAGTACACTCCTTATCAGGATGCACAAGTCTCTATTCAAAACATCATTCCTACTGCATGGGACGGCCTTATCGAGCATCTCGCTCAGCCAATAGAGGGACCTCCACCTGGATTCTCATATCCAACAAATCATCCAACTTATCCTGAAGAATTACCTACGCATTTTCCCACTAGCGGAATCAATGCTACGGAAGACGAAAAGAACAACTGCAACTGGAACAGCTGGGTGCTCCCTGCTAACAACGGTGGATTGAACAACTGGAAAGCAGAGGATGTGATCTCCTTTGATCAGGAGTAAATGCCATTTCCTGTTTTCTTTGTGTATATTGTGCAAAGATAAAAGTGGTTCCTGAACAATCGAACCATGAGCTTGAAAGCCGTGTGCCTTAGCACAACGGTCCTTCTACAAAAAGGGTTTGTCATATCATGATTATGTGCATTCAATAAAATCATGGGATGCTTGCATGTTCAAAATTTTGTGATCCTTTTTCTTTCTTTATTCGCTTTCAAATAGCTATGTTTTTCTCTTCATACACACTCACATATCTACCATGCAGATTCACATACACGCTGGATCCAGTCAATAACGACTCTGCTATTGCCCGTCATGACTTTGAAAATCCGATCTACCAAACTGAGGACGAAAGTGAGGAAGATTGTGAAGTGCCAAGAGAAATTGCAAGACTTCTAGAACAAGAAGAAAAAGCCATACAGCCTCATGAGGAGCCGATTGAGGTCATCAACTTGGGCAGTGACGAAGAAAAGAAAGAGGTCAGAATTGGGGCTGACTTAGAAAACAGTGTCAAGCAAAGACTGATTCAATTGTTGCAAGACTACGCCGAGATATTCGCCTGGTCTTATCAAGATATGCCTGGCCTTGACACGGACATTGTAGTTCATCGCCTGCCAATCAAAGAAGGAAGCACTCCGGTCAAACAGAGACTGCGAAGGAGTAAGCCTGATATGTCAAAAAAGATCAAAGACGAGGTTGAAAAACAATTCAATGCCGGATTCCTAAAAGTTGTAAGTTATCCTCCTTGGATAGCTAACATCGTGCCTGTACCCAAAAAAGACGGGAAAGTCAGAATGTGTGTAGACTACAGAGATCTGAACCGGGCAAGCCCTAAAGATGATTTCCCTTTACCGCACATCGATGTACTAGTTGACAATACCGCACAATGCAAGGTATTCTCCTTTATGGACGGATTCTCAGGGTACAATCAAATCAAGATGGCACCCGAAGACATGGAAAAAACAACCTTCACAACTCCCTGGGGAACCTTTTGTTACAAAGTAATGCCCTTTGGTCTAAAAAATGCTGGAGCTACCTACCAACGAGCAATGGTAACACTATTTCATGATATGATTCATCAGGAAATAGAGGTGTATGTCGATGACATGATCGCAAAATCCAACACCGAAGAAGAACATTTGAGTCATTTACACAAGCTGTTTGACAGACTCAAGAAATACAGATTGCGACTGAACCCGAACAAGTGTACCTTTGGAGTAAGATCCGGTAAACTCTTAGGTTTCATCGTCAGCAGTAAAGGTATTGAGGTTGATCCTGCCAAGGTCAAAGCCATTCAAGAAATGCCTATACCCCGTACCGAGAAACAAGTCAGAGGATTCTTGGGACGTCTAAACTACATAGCCAGATTCATTGCCCATATGACTCCTACTTGTGTGCCAATCTTCAAATTACTGAAGAAAGATCAAGTGGAAAGATGGAATGACAAATGCCAGTTAGCCTTTGATAAAATCAAAGAATACCTTCAAAAACCGCCAATCTTGTTACCTCCTGTGGAAGGCAGACCTCTGATAATGTACCTAACTGTGTTAGAAGATTCAATGGGGTGTGTACTCGGACAACATGACGATTCCGGTCGAAAGGAGCACGCAATCTACTATCTTAGCAAAAAGTTTACCGATTGTGAAACAAGATACTCACTACTCGAAAAAACTTGCTGTGCCTTAGCATGGGCGGCTCGCCGACTAAGACAGTATATGCTAAATCACACCACTTTCCTGATCTCCAAGATGGATCCAATCAAATACGTGTTCGAAAAACCTGCTCTCTCTGGAAGGATTGCAAGATGGCAAATGATCCTAACAGAATATGACATTCAATACACTTCGCAAAAAGCAATCAAAGGAAGTGTGGTAGCTGATCATTTAGCTCATCAAGCAGTAGATGATTATCAGGCATTGAACTTTGACTTCCCAGACGAAGACATTATGCTAGTCAATGACTACAAACAACCAGGATCCCGATGGACTATGGTTTTTGACGGAGCTTCTAATGCGCTCGGCAATGGCATCGGAGCTGTGATCATTTCCCCCACAGGAGGTCATACACCCTTCACCGCCAGATTGTGTTTCAATTGCACCAACAATATAGCCGAATACGAAGCATGCATTCTGGGTCTCAAAGCTGCAATTGATCTAAAAATCAAATTCCTTGAAGTCTACGGAGACTCGGCCTTGGTAATCTACCAAGTCAAAGGGGAATGGGACACAAAGCACCCAAATCTAATTCCATACAAAGAACATGTGTTGAGTTTGATTCCTTACTTCGAGGAGATCACTTTCGAACACATCCCACGCGAAGAAAATCAACTAGCTGATGCCTTAGCTACCATGTCATCCATGTTCAAAGTCAATTGGGACGACGAAGCTCCTATGATCACCATTTACAGGCAAGACGAACCAGCCTATTGCAATGAGATCGATACCAAACAAATGGAAGACAAATCATGGTTCCATGAAATACAAAGGTATCTCGAAACCCAGGAGTACCCTGAAGGAGCATCTATTAACGACAGAAAGTTTCTAAGGAGATTTGCCTCCAAATTCTTCCTAAGCAATGGAACTTTGTACAAGCGCAACCATGACTCGACTTTACTTCGTTGCGTAAACAAGAAGGAAGCAGAACAAATCATGGAAGACATACACAATGGTACCTTCGGTACTCATTCCAACGGACATACAATGGCTAAAAAGATCTTGAGAGCAGGTTACTACTGGTCTACCATGGAGACAGATTGCCATCATCATTCCAAAACTTGTCACAAATGCCAGATATATGCCGACAAAGTGCATGTACCTCCAGTTCCATTAAACGTTCTGACGGCTCCTTGGCCTTTCGCAATGTGGGGTATTGATATGATTGGAGAAATCAAACCTACTGCTTCCAACGGACATCGCTTTATCCTGGTCGCTATTGACTACTTCACAAAGTGGGTAGAGGCAGCTTCATATGCTTCTGTCACCAAGAATGTGGTAGCCAGGTTTATCAAGCACAATCTCATTTGTCGGTACGGCATCCCCGAAAGGATCATCACTGACAATGGCACGAATCTAAACAACAAAATGATTACTGAACTCTGCACGCAGTTCCAGATCAAACATCATAATTCTTCTCCATATCGACCAAAGATGAACGGCGCTGTCGAAGCCGCCAACAAAAACATCAAGAAAATCATACAAAAGATGACAGTAACCTACAAAGACTGGCATGAGATGTTACCTTTTGCTCTTCATGGTTATCGCACATCTGCGCGTACTTCAACAGGGGCAACTCCATTCTCGTTAGTCTACGGTATGGAAGCAGTTCTCCCAATCGAAATCCAGATTCCTTCCTTAAGGATCATGAAAGAAGCCGATCTAGACGAAGACGATTGGATTCAAACTCGATTCGACCAAATACACTTGATCGATGAGAAAAGACTTGCAGCTATCTGTCATGGCCAGCTATACCAAAAGCGCATGATCAAAGCATTCAACAAGAAAGTCAAAAGTCAAGCATACCAAACTGGTGGCTTGGTTATCAAACGCATCATCTTACCACAAGGTGATCCCAGAGGCAAATGGACCCCCACCTACGAGGGACCATTCATAATCAAGAAAATATTCTCCGGCGGTGCCATGTTGCTTACCACCATGGATGGCGAGGATTTCCTACACCCTGTGAATGCGGACATAGTCAAAAAGTACTTTGCTTAAAAAAAAAAAATATACAGCTCGCTAAGTTGAAAACCTGAAAGGGCAACTTAGGCAAAAATGAGCGTCTCGGTGGATTGAAAACCCGAAAGGGCGATCCAGGCAAAAATTAGAGACAAAACAAATACAATCCCGGTAGGCTGAAAACCTGAAAGGGCAGCCTAGGCAAAAATTAGGGAATAAAGCATACAACTATGTCCCGCTCAGCTGCCTACTCACCGACAAGGTTCAACACCTCAAAGACACCGATCAGTCCAATCACTTTCTTCCAACAAGTGAGGGATGAGATGCTCGAAGACAGATTGGCAATAGCAGAATTGAAACTTGACTGGATCGTTCTCACATAGCTATTTCTTTTCATAAATACTTTTCAAAACTTTCTGACAATTTCCTACTTCTAGGATTGTTGTCTCCCTATACTAATCCGCCTATCACGGCACCTTTTCAAAAATCAATGCAGCTTATAACTAACATTTTCATTTTTTCTGTTTTGAATACGCGAGCATCCCAATGATATTTTGAATGAACATATGCATATGATTGATGTTTACCAGGAAAAACAGGAATAGCATTCCGGACATGTCCCAATTATTTGGACATTATCCTAAACCAGCATCAGAAGGAAGTTTCCCCAATGGAGACACATTCCTCAACAAATCCCTCAAAAAGATTTTTCTTTCGAAAGAAGTCTTATTCCCCAGCAGGGTTGTTCCAGATTACTGTCTTCAGAAGGTGTGATCTCCGCACCCAAACTTGGTCAGATAGTGCATCGGAGGATTATGCATCTTCCTCATTCCCACTCCAAAGGGCGTCACAGTCCGAACTCTCAAAACTACTGTTCATCCCCGAGCAGTAATCAAAGATCCTTCAATAGAACATCCTGGTTCTCAAAGAATTTCCCCAACCCAGGGTACTCAAGCGAGACAGAAGATCATCAACAACCACGATGCCTTCACTTCCAAATGGCTAGCAGGGATTTATTTTCCCAATCACAATGCCTTCATTTCTTGACGACTAAGCTGGGATTTATTTTCCCAATCAGGAGCTTGACACGCTCTAAGCTGCATAAACCATGCATCACATTCACACTCATATTCACATTCACAATCATGCATCATACGCATATTCATACACAACATAACTTGCATATTTCTCCTCTAGCTCGAGGATCTCATATCATACATGCATCATAGACATCGCATATTATTAACTTGATTTTTCAGGTAGACAGATGTCTTCAGCAAAGATGTTCTCACTCACATGCAGTGTTCATCCTGAATCTTATTCAGACAAGCAGTCCTTTCAGATACAATCAAACCAAAGATTCACTCTGAAGAACTCTCATTCTCAACTCATTTATCATCTAACATTGCTAGTCTAAGGCGATACCTCAGACGGTTCCAGAACGATCTAGCATTTCAGATCTAAGGCGATACCTCCGACGGTTCCAGAACGATCTAGCATTTCAGATCTAAGGCGAAACCTCAGACGGTTCCAGGACGATCTAACATTGCAGATCTAAAGTGATACCTCAAACGGTTCCACAATGATCAACTTTCAAATCCTTCATCAAGATATAATCAACAGATTCATTCTGATGAACAAACCATCAACACATTGTCCAGGTGGCATCCGAAAGCCCATCTCAGGTAATGTTTCAATCTGCCAACAACATTTCACAGACAACATTCAAATGTAACTTCCAACATCTCTGCTGATCAAGGTAAGTGCAAATTTTCAGGGCATCTATTTATTCAATCATCTTCTACCCTCAGATTTCAGACAATCTCTTCAGGTTTAAGAAGATTGAATAGGGGCAACTGTTATACCCCAAAATTTGCCCACTTCTTTTTTCAGGAAAGTTTCAATATGAAAATTAAGAGTCTCATATAAACATGGATTTTTTCAAAATATCCTGACATATGAAGAACTTGGTTTTCAGAATTTTTCTCACACAGTAACTTGGCTTACAGTGGAATTTATTCTTACGCAAACGCCAAATACTGTTCTTTACTTCACAAATACTATTTATTTATTTTACAGATAAATAGTACTAACACAGTTCATGCAGGGTTAAATCTTTTTGCAGGCGCAAAAGCAGGAAACTCACACTGTACTGGTAACAATTGTTTTTGTTTTCCCACTAACTTTTGTGCTATATTCCATTATTTTCAAAATCTTTTCAAATCTAATTCAAATCTCAACTTTATTCTATCCATCTCTCTTTTCCCAACAATACCTTACACTTTCTTTCAAATCTCACTACCACTCAAATTTCCTTTTGTACGGAATCACATCATTCCCCAACGTCTCTTTCCTTCTTTCCATTCTATAAATACTTCTCATTCTTCCATAAAATCTCACATCAAATTCTAATTCATCTCTCAAAGGTCTTTTTTCTGTTTCTTTTATAAACCTTTCCTTCATTGGATAAAATAAAAGGTCGGTGGCGACTCTGTAAACTTTTTCAAAAGTGACGCGAAAGCGTCCGATCGACAAAAAAGAGTCAGTTCACGTATCCCACCCACGGAGGGGTATGGCCCGAAAGGACGGTCCACAGTGTCCATGAAGGAGAAAAGAATATGGAGTTCATTGGTATTTAAGGGGGTAGTAAGGTGCAAAATGTGTAAACGAACACGCGGAATCAACAAAGAGATGATGTATCACGCGAGACCATAAAAGGAAGATTATAAATGGACCTTATAGGAAGAGTATGGAATTTTCTTACAGAATTGTATACAAAAAGCTAATGATAAAAAAGGTAATTCTCATGTACCATGTGATAACACTAAAGGACAACAGGGAAATATTTATATGTCAACCACTGAGAAACTTGCGCAACCTCATGATATTAATAATATGGAAATATTCATTGTTAGTCATTTCAAAAAATTTACTCATACTTCTAACAATAAAACACATTAGACAATGGATGGGGTCATAGATCCACAAACTAATAATATATTTAATAATGATTATTCACAAATCAAGGGAGTGAATTCAGTTCAAGAAAATTATGACAATGATCATATTGAGGTTTCTAATCTCCATATACCCCTGATGTCAACTTAAAACATGCAAACTTGCAGAACAATGTCGATATAGGCAGTGGCCAAGAGGGTTTCGAGAAAGATGGATTTTTGGATGCTCATCACAAAGGTGTTTTAAGCGTTTAAGATTCTGACAAGGAAGTGGTTCTAGAGACTTTGGATCTCTGTAACCCTAGGCAACATGAGGGTTTAATGTTTCTTGATTAATTATTTATTATGATTATTCAGCACAATAGTAATTCTATGTGGAACTGTCACAAGGCAGTGAGTTCAAGATTTGATCGTACTTGTAAACAGTATGTGGATATGTATCGTCCTAGTATCCGTATGATTATAGAAACCATATGTGATCCTACCAAACTCAAAAAAACTTTTTCAATTATTGGGTTTTGAAGGTTGGCATTGTATTTATGTTAAAAGGGGATGTTAGCACGAGCTTAATTGAGAAAAAATTCAATATGTCTACTTGAGGGGTGTGTTTCCAAGTGGTATTAATTGGTTTTTTCAGCATGTTATGCTAGTCCACATGAAGCGAGTATAAGCGGTTTATGGGAGGATTTAAAGATTATTTCAACTTCTATGCAAAGTGTATGGTTATCGCAGGAGATTCTGATGATATTGCAACTGCTTTGGGAAAAAATGAGGAGCTCCCGTTTCTTCTTGCATGTGTGCTAAATTTGTTTAGAGGTTTAATGCTTGCACCAGAGAGAAATATTCATGTTAATATTGTAGTGGGCACAAGAATTGGCTCATAGCGTGCATTAGATGAAAGGGAATGTATAATATTTTTTTTATTAAAGTTGATTTAACTAAAGCATATAATATGTTAAATTGGTCTTTCATGGAAAATATATTGAAGGAGGTGGGATTTCCTTTGGAGCTTGTCACTATTATTATGGTCTTTATTGTAATTATGGCCACTAATGTGAAATGGAATGGAACTATATCAGAATTTTTCAAACCTTAGAGACGTATCAGCCAAGGAGACTTTATTTCTTTGTACCTCTTTGTTGTTTGTATGGATAAAATATCTCATCCTATTTCTCATTGTGCGGAGCAAGGGTTATAGAAAACTATGAATGCGGGTAGAAATGGTCTTATCATATCTCACTTACTATTTATAGATGATATTTTATTATTTGATCATGCTATAGAGGTTCAAATGCAATGTGAACTTTATATTTTTAATCATTTTTTCCTTTTATTCTGGTCAGCAAGTGAGTCGTGATAAAACAAGCCTTTTTTCTCTAGAAACACTTCTGTGTCTATTCGTTATAAATTGGCAACTATGTTTGGCTTCCGTGAAACATAATTGCTTGGCAAATATCCCGGTGTCCATTTCCTTGGTAGAGCACCAAGAAGATCTCATATCCATGACCCGTAAGATACAGTCATCAGTCTACTCACAGGATAGTCTCTATGCATTACTGTTGTTCTATTTGACGGTAAAGTTCGACTGTGGATACTTTCAGAGTAACGTCCTTATGTTTAATGAGGTCTCACGATTAAGTCACACTTAATAGATCGTTAATAGATTTATTATTATTATGTCATATACAAAAAACATAATAAATACAATGCATAACATAATAAGTATATAGGAGACGACTCAAGTGAGAACACTTATTTAATGTGAGAAATAACAACAATTAATCCTAACCATTAATTTTTCATTTATTGAAATCAAGGGACTATAATAATTCCCCTTTCCATAATCCTCTTTCATGGTAACTTATATAGTTTATATCAAAATTTAATTCACATAATAATTTAAGAATAAATTCATTTATTGCATTTTAAGAATTTTGTTGACCAATTATATTATATTTATAAGTTTTTAATATAAAATATTTTTATCGTTAATTTTTATATTTTTAATTAATATACAAATACTCATTGTTATTGTATTAGTAAAGAACTTAAGACAATCATTATAGTTATATATTAATCTAAAAACATATTTCATACTAACATTTATATTATCGTTGTATAAAAAAATTAATAAATTAATATAACTACATATTAATCAAAATTATTAGTATAACTATATAAAGTGACAATATATAATTATATTACAATTTTCGATTAATATATGATTATGTTAAATTTTTTATTATATAATTACTTTTTATAATTATAGCATTTAGATTATTATATAGTTATATTGGTTTTTTATTTTTGAATACAATGATATATAGTAGTAGGAAATATTTTTTAATTTAATATAGAGGTGCATTTTTTTTTAATAAGCAATTTGTATCTAGCGGGTTTCGAACCTGAGAACTTGAGAGGAGCACACTCTCAGGACCCAAGCGTTTTTTTTAATATAGAGGTGCATTTTTTTAATTTAATATAGAGGTGCACTAACATTTTTAATTAAGTTGTTTTTTTTAATAAAATTATAATTAATAATTATATTATAATTATAAAAATATAAACACCACTGATAAAGTTATTTTATGTTAAAAATTTATGAAAATAATTAATAGAAATAAAGTATTTGCTGCATCTTAAGAATAATGATAACAAATTAAATTATTTTTATAGTTTTTTAATATAAAATAATTATATTAGTTGTATTTGTTATTTTATAATTAAAATATAAATAGTTTATGTTATTGAATAAAAAAAGTAATGGATATGTTAATTAAAACCAGTAATATAGTTATATATTTATCTAAAAAATATTTTTATAGGTTTTAGTTTATTTATTAATTTCTATTTTTTGTTATAATAACAATAATTATTTGTATATTAATTAAAAAATAAAAAACACTCTTGAAAAAATTATTTTGTGTTTAAATGCAACAAATAAATTTATTCTTAAATTATAATGTGATTTAAATTTTGGTATAAACAATATAAGTTACAATGAAAGAGGATTATGGAAAGAGAAATTATTCTAGTCTCTTGATTTCAATAAATGAAAAATTAATGGTTAGGATTAATTGTTCTCATTTCTCACCATAACCAAATGTTCTAATTTCAATAAATGATAAAATTAATGTTATTTTATCATTTTTTTATTGGGGATTTTTTTATTTCATTATTTTACTGAAATTTTTAATTTTTAATTAATCTTTACATTTTTTTTAATATAATTAATTATTACTTTAACTAGCAAATAGTTTTGATGTTTAATTATTTAATAGTAGTAATAGTAATTAAATTAATTATGAAAATATTAACCCATCATTTAATATATAAAAAAAAATTCATCACGCCATCATTGGTGAATATGGACAAAGATCGTAGTCACACTTTATATGCATATCTCGTGTGAAAATGGTTTTTATCAAAGATAAAATAAATTAGTTTGTAAACAATCAATTAAAAAAAATACAATTTATTATGATGTACACTTTAATTAATTCATTCATTCATCAATATTTTAATTTTAAGTCATCATCTCAGTTGATAATGAGTTGACTTGCACACCAGAAGTTAGTAAATTTAATTTTAGATGTTGATGTAAGGACATCCTAGTAGGCAAGTTGTATGTCCTTTTATAGATTCATTTTCCTTTATTCCTTTATGTTTGTTCTGATTCTGGTGAGTCCTTGAAAGTCAATTCACTTAAATTTTAATTGATTAAAAATTATTTAAATTTTAATTAAATAATTTTTTAAGAAATAAAATTTAGGATCATTATAATAATTAGCAAAACGGATTTTGATATTTACAAAATAATCACACAAATATATTTATTTTATTAAAAGATATTCATCAATAATTATTTTAAGAGAAAATTTTGTTGTCATTTTGTTTAAAGTTAATTTTTATTGTTTCAGTAAATCAACTTAGTAGGTAGTTGTACAGTAGACATTCTATTACAAAAATGTGGATCTGAACGTGTATCATTCCGCTTATTAATTTGAAAGGTAAAATTTCACTCACTAGAATACTTTAAAAAATATTAATCCATATAATTACATAGAGATATACTTCGTCTATATAAAAAATACTAATTAACTTTAAACTTATTAATCTTGTAATTTTGTTTTTATATTAATATTATTTGAGTTAGTTTTTATACAAAATCGTCTTTTGCTATTTGCAATGACTCTAAAAGTAGTTTTTGTAAAAAAATTATATTATAGCAATTTTTTTCTTTTTGGTCACTTTTTTAAAATTAAATTAAATTATTGAATAAAAAATAAAATAAAAAAGAAGAAAAAAACATAAAATCTAACTCGTGAAATAGCTAGCAAAAAGGATAGTTGAATGATGACAAATTAGCAAGTGTACTAATTATTATCGAAGTAATAAAATGTATAAGTTTATCTCCACAGAGATTGTGTTATTTTAACAAATCAATTCGTGTGTTATGGAGATTAAAATAGGGGTTTTCAGATTTAATTGGGTAAAATAAAGAGCATAAATAAAATTGGTGGAAAATTTATCAGATTAACGACAATTAGACCTTGTTTCGACTCCTCTGTATGTCACTGTTGATGTTGACGTCTATTTTCCCCTAAGGTGATATATCAGTGATTACAACTGTTTAACTTAATTGTTATACCCAATTCCTTGGTGTATAACTCCATACCCTGCACTACGCTCCCTAATCCTTTAGGCCAGCTGCCAAGTTAAAACAAATAATGTTTTTGTGCGTTAAACCCTAAGTCATAACTTATAATTTCTTATCCATAATTAATTATTAAGTTGAACATATTAATCTAGTTCTGATTCATAGAGTTATGGCGAGTAATCACTATGAGTCTAGATCAGCATACATATTCGTTAACACATATAAAGTAATGAACACAAAATTAAACTGAATAACAATACTGAATAAATCAAAGATGAAAATAGTACAAAGATCCAAACATACGTCCCAACAGGTTCATACAGGTTCATCTAACAAGTCAGAATCAATAAAACTTAGGTATTCATACTAATAGGAATCATAATTGAAGTGGAAAAGAAACAGTAAATGAATATCTGGTTAGAATTTGATTTCCTGTGATGAAAACTTTTGCTATAGAGCTCCTGAAAGTGCTACGCCGTCAAAGTTAAGTCATGAGAGTGTCCACACCTTTTTCCTATGTGTTTTCCCTTTTATAGAAACAAAAACGTGTTAGAAAAGAAATTTATTGCGACCACTATGATGTCATCGCGGCCATTACTGTTTTGTCTTAGTAGGATTGTGATCACATTGCTTTTTGTGGTGCTTGTAACTGTAACACCCTCTAAACCCCACGAAAATATATTACATAATCATAGTAAATTAGCATGCATATCAAAAGAAAGTGTCACATGTATTTCAAAACAGCACATATACACCTAGTCATGCTCATATTCTAAGTTCCTTAATGAGATCTTATCCAATAAGAAAAAGATTGAGGAGAATGAAACTGTTACACTAAACGCTGAGATGCCTCCTAAACTAAAAGACCCAGGTAACTTTTCCATACCATGCGTAATTACAAAATTCATTATAGACAAAGCCCTGTGTGATTTAAGAGTCAGTGTTAGCCTAATGCCATTATCCATTTGCAAAAAACTCAAATTAGGAGAATTAAGACCTACGAGAATGTCGTTACAACTAGCTGAATGATCCGTTAAGTATCTCGTAGGTATGCTAGAAAATGTTCCTGTCTGTATAGGCCACTTCTACATTCCTACCTACTTCAGAATAATGGACATTAAGGAAGATTCCAACATCCCTATTATTTTAAGGATTTTAGAGATAGTTTTAGAGTTAACAATCTTTATGGGTGTCGAAGCTTAATGCTTTCGTGTTGGTTGTGTCGGTTGAGAGATTGTCGATACGATTGATATGGATGTTTGTTGTGTTATTGAGGTATGCTGAGAGATCGTCGCCTAGATGATATAGTAGTTCTCTCTACTTTGGGTTAGAAATGACTTAGGGTGTGAGTGATGCCGGATGACATTGATGAGTATTGTAGGTTGAGTATAACTGGTCGATAAGTTTAAGTTTGTGATAAATAGATTATATGCAATACCTGATAAGTCTCTTCTTTATGAAAAATAAATTATTTCTGTGTTGATATTTACTTTTTCGTTTTTATGTTTTAAACAATTCAATCCAAACTCATAATTTTGGAAATTGTTGAACGATAGTTCGATATCACTAGTCCCTGTGGAGACGATAATTTCCCAGATAAATATTTCCAAAACTTTTGTTGCTTGCCGCTCTACCGCTTCAACAATACTTAAAAATGATGCCAATAACTTACTTAATCCCCGAAGTTCAACTATTGCATACCGGCGTCTTTCCTTTGAACATTTAACTTAGATTAATTTTAATTCCCATTCCCTTCTAAACAAAAGAAAATTCATTAGCCTTAGCTTACACAGTAACATTAGATAGTACTAGTTTGATGATCAGTCCTTGTGGGTTCGATATCTTTTAAAACTACGTGATCAAACCATGCGCTTGCAGTTAGTAACCCGATAGACTCATAAAATCGCGATCACGTCTCAAACGATGCTTGGTGATTTTGATATGTATTGTGAGTGTGTTGCAATACATCTTCAGATTTAAGTATTTGACGGGTAGAATGAAATACGATTCCATATAGAATTCTCTTGAGCTGCAATAGATTGTTTATTTGCTTTATTTATTTTTCCGTATTTACCTTCCGCAAACCCATTCATGAAACTTTGAGTACGAGAACATTGAACGACACTTTTTCCCTCACACCAATCTCTATGGACACGATATGATATAACCTATATCACTCGGTAATTTATTAACTATTACAGTTGCTTGCCGCTTTACCGCTTTAAGACAAATCGGAGTTACGATTCTCAAGTTATGGCCAAAATAAGATTTCATTTTTCTATTCAACAAGCTTAGCGCGCTAAGCGCGATCTGGGCGGTTTGGAAAGTGAATAAATAGGGAAAAACTGAATTTTTAGGGTATGTTTTGGGGTTTTCTTGTTCCCAATCCATCACCAACCATTTTTTGATAGAGAGAGCTTGAAAACAACATTGGATTGTGCATTTGGATGATCGGAGGTAGATTGCTCATCAATCGGAGCTGACAACCTGTGAGATGTTTGGTTTATCTCTTCTAGTCTTTGTGTGTTTCCTTTTTGTTGGGTTTGTATGTATATTTACTCTGAACCTATGTATATTCGTTACTTTATTGTTGTATAAAGTTTGCTTTACAAATTTTTGTCGGTGTTTCCTTGATCTTTTTACTTAAATACTTTGGATTTATGTTGTTGTAGAAATATACATCATAAGTCTTGATTAGGGGGATATCTATTAGCTTT
This sequence comes from Vicia villosa, assembly GCF_029867415.1. Classification (NCBI taxonomy): domain Eukaryota; kingdom Viridiplantae; phylum Streptophyta; class Magnoliopsida; order Fabales; family Fabaceae; genus Vicia; species Vicia villosa. Next base: position 1,236,455 of record NW_026706810.1, on the reverse strand, counting down.
AGATTCTAGAGATAGGTTTGGGGTTAACATCCACATAATATCGGAGTTTAATGTCTCTGTGTTGTTCAATCGGTTGAGACATCATCAAAAGAGACATCACTCGTTGGTGTTGCAGAAATGAACATTGATGTGAGAGATATGTGGTGACTCTAACGAGTATTGTAAGTTGAATGCAACAAAGTGATAGGTTTAAGTTTGTGACGAGTGAGTTTATTTGCATGTCTGATAAGTTATTTCTTTCCAAAGATTGTATTCTTTTTATGTTCATATTTACTTTTCTGTTTTTATGCTTTGCCAATTCAATCCAAACTCATAAACGCAAAACTATTGAACGACAGTTCAATGCACTAGTCCATGTGGAGACGATAATTTCTCGGATAAATTTTTCCAAAACTTTTGTTGCTTTCCGCTATACTGCTTCAACAAAATGGTGTCGTTGTCGGGGATTGGTGTTTCTATTGGATCGCATTGTGATAGTTTCTTTGTTTTTTAGTTTTGTAGATATTGTATGATACTTGTATACTTATGTATAGTTATACATACTTCAATTTTGTTTGTTGAACTGACTAAACAAGTTGAACTCGGATTAACTCTTTAATTACAAATCTTAACTTTTCAACTTGTTCATTCATTTTCACCATTCTGTTTTGTAAAAATTGTGTTTTTCTTATTGTTCTAGTATGTGCACATATGTGTTGTTTACGTATTGTTGTAAATTATATTGTTTCATAACGTTTGTTCAAGTGTGTGGTTAGGACACTTTCTTTAGGTTTTCGTTGAGGCGAAAGCGTTGGTGCGACGTGGAGGAAGTTACTACCTAAGCACAATAAAGGCGTCGAGATAACGACGTAAAACAAGCGCTTGTTGGGAGGCACCCCAACTTTTGTAAATTCTGTTTTTTTCTCTTTGTAAATGAGTTGTGTTGGTGATAGTGGAGTGCATGGAAAATCTTTTGCATTATGCTGGTTTTTCTACATTTTTTGTTGAGCCCGCTTTGTTAGACGCTAGGCTTAAGGATCTGGAGGGGGGTGAATAGATCTCACAGAGTTTTTCGGAATTATTTCAAACTTAGGCGAAAGCGTATCGGGATCGACTTGCGTCTATTCCGAACCTCTATTGAAAGAATCGGATATGTGATAAAACCACAAAATAGTTAAGGATTAATGATGAAAAGATCGCTTAGAGAATCAAACAGTTACACTAATGTAAATCGTTTAAACTACTCGCTTGATTAACTTGTTTGCAATGACTTGATAATAGTTGAAGCAATATATCAAACACTTGGTGATAATAACCAAATTGATTATGATTCAATGTGTAGTGACTTGTGATGTTTGTAGTAGGTTTTAACACACAAGTTTAACACTTGAACCTTTGATCAATTTGCAATCTACAATATAAGAAAAAAAGATGTTCTGGAAAATACATATATGCCCCTTTGCTTCTAAAATGTGTCACGTGGACACCTTCACCATCTACCACTATTTGGTTTTGTTTTTATTTTTTTATTATTTTCTACACTCATCTCATCATGATTCTTCTGCATGCTAAGCCATCTTTTTTAAACAAGCTTCTTGGAAAGACAAGTATTTGCTTTTCACTTAATAAAATCCATCCTTTTGGTTTTCCTATTCTTTATTATATTATTTTGATACTGATAAGTAACAACTCTCAATGCACAAGCTTCCATTCAACTCAGACTTTCTTTCTTCTCACTCTTTCATCTCCTTCTTCTCTATTTCTTTCATCTCATTCTTGTAGTAGCTTCTTCCATTTTTTCAATGTTTCTTTATAGTATTTGTTTAACAACTTTAATTTCGATTGATTTTCAGGTTCAATTTCATTGTTTAAGAGATTTCCCGTTTCTATTATCTTCAGGTATTTTCAGTTTCTTTGTTTATCAACTTTAATTTTTGTTCTATTTTAATTTTTTTCCCATCTTCATTCATTATGTATTGCTTTTTTGTTCTTCATCTTTGACTAATCAGATCTACAAAGAAGAGAAAATAGATCCAGATCTACAAAGAAGGAAAAATAGATCCAGATCTAGAAAATCAATTTATGTGAATCTTCTTCCATTTCAGGGGCTCTAGGTCTCCAAATTCAACATGTTGTCACCACTTTTCAATTCTGAGTTTTTTAACCTACCACTTTTCAAAAAAATTCTATTTTTCTTCAACTTACATACCAAACCCACTTTTCAACCATCCTTACAAATCGCATATCTTTGTCTATGCAACTCCGTTTTTACAAAACAACCCAACAATTATTTTTTTAAACATTTAAAATTTTATATTTTTTTATTATACTGTTTAGATCTAAAATATTAGAACAAAAATCAAATATTTTATTGCTAATTTAGAAAAGACAACTATATAAAATAAATAAATGATGAGATCTCAAAATTGATATATGAATATTTTTTAAAAAATGTTTCTATGATAAAATCTTCAAATTTTTTTTATTTTTAAAACATAGCTTTAATAGACCTAAATTATTCTATATCTTTGTCTATGCAACTCTTTTTTTACAAAACAACCCAAAAATTGTTTTTTTTAAACATTTAAATTTTATACTTTTTATTATATTGTTTAGATCTAAAAATTTAGAAAAAAAACCAAATATTTTATTACTAATTTAGAAAAACAACTATATAAAAAATAAATGTTGATGAGATTTCAAAGTTGATATATGAACATTTTTTTAAAATGTTTCTATGATAAAATCTTCAATTTTGTTTTTAATAAATTGTATTGCTATCATTTTTAATGATTATACAAAAAAAATATAAAATCATAATTTTGTTTTAAATATAATTTACAAAATAAATTTTAAAATAAATGTTTTGCTATTTTTTATTAACTCATGTGCAGTGTTGTTGTGGTGATAACATAAGCTTGGTAATTGACTTTTTATTATGGATTTCATTCTTAACGCAAGCTTTTTTAATTTTAACAAATATAATATTATATTATACATAAATAATTCTTTAGTTATTAGAGGTTGTAGATTTTTTTACACAAAATAAATATTATAGTGGCAACAAATACTTCAAATTTCTCTCTCTATCTTGTCACATGATGTAGCATAGACAAACACATTAATTTCTTATGTCTATGCCTTATCACTTATAGAAATTTTATGTAAGAAAATATATAGCAGAGTTGTAGCATTCAAAACAGATACAACATTGTGGTGCAAACTGTGAAAACTGAGGGGTGCAAGAATTGCAAACATAACAAGGATTACTGAGATGAAAATTGTGATTGAGATATTAATTGTATTGTGATTGGGAATATGAATACTAGCAGCTTAATATATTTGGATCAAATTAAAATAATGTTAACTGAGTCCAAATAACTCAATTTTTACATTATAATGAAATAAGTCAATTACTTAATTAAAATTATATTAAAAAAAAAACGAAAAACTTATCACACTTTATTTGTTTACGGCCAAATTTTTTCTATCTTATCTTAAATTAAAAGTGTTATTTATAATTAATAATTAAGAGTGTTATTTATAAAATTTATTATTGCATTAAACTCTAAAATTTAATATTTTATAATTGTAGTATTGTTGTATTTAACCAATAATTAAGAGTGTTATAATTATTTATGATAGTCTAGAGAATTATACGATATATAAAATGGTTCAACGATATTAGTTGATTCTTAATAGTGATATAATTATTTGTAGCAATGAAATTGGTCTCATTTACAATTTAGAAACATTATTACATATCAAAACATATTCAATGATAATTTATTATAATAATAATAATAATTAAATAATTGTTAATGTAAAAGTGTGTGAAATTGAAAAGGGAATAATTCAAAGTGACAAATAAATTATGGTTTATTGAAAAGTGTGTCAATGTAGGGAGATGAGTGTTAAATAAGTTAATAGAATAAATTGTGTGAAACGAGAAAAATATATGGCATGTGATATCTTAGATTTTTGTGAGTCCCTATGTAAATTATGTTGATCATTGATATTATATTGTACAATGTGAATACACAGTAAAAAAAATAGTGAATGGATGTTACTATTAGCTGTGAGTCCCTATAACATTGAATTGATAAAAGTAACAAAAGTAATAAATCATTACTTTGAACGTACTCTCTGTATTTTTTTATTTTAAAATTTGATATTGCGAAAATTTAATTAAAATAACGATTTGAATTTAGTTAAAACTTGATAAACTTGATATTGCTACCAAATATCTTTTTGCATGTCTGATTTAAAAGTACGCCTAATTTTCAACTCACCGATCAACCTTCAATTTTCATCTCACATAAATAAAAATAATATTTATATACGGGATAAAATTTATTATTGATCTAACACACTCAATATATTTTAACTTGTACTCAATCACTTTTCTAAACCACTTTTCAATTTCACATTTTCAAATCAAAGATGTCTACTCAACACAGTGTACGTCTGCTATTTTCAAAAACGTGTACATTTGCTGAACAATTTAAAGTTATGATTTTATGATTTTTTTTAATAAATAGTTTCTAAAATTATTGCTTTTAAAAAGAAAAATAATATATAAGGAAATTCATGATTTAAAAATAAAAATCATTTGTCCCTACTTTTTATCATAGTTATTAGTTTATAATCTATATTTTATTAATTTATAATATCTATGATATAGTTTAGTTTTTTTATTTTAAAATTATAATATATTATTTATAAGTAAAAAATATGTATTTTTTTAAATAATAAATTATTTTGGTTAAGCTATTTTATTTTTCTTTCTTTTCATTTTTATTAGATTTAGAAGCAAATACGCGCAATACATAAGTACCCCGTGCGAATACACGAGTATCTATGAGTTTAAATGAAACTACTATACCAATACTCTGACGTAGTCACGAGTTTAAGGAAATTATATAAAAAGATATTATACATTTCATTTACCTTCCCTATACAACTTTATCTAAACCCATACTCAAATACTTCTTTTACTTTACCTTCTACAATTTATGGGGAATAATTAAAAGATTGGTTTTAATACTTAAAACGATTTACTTTACCTTCTACAATTAATGATTGTTTTTAAATTTTTTATCATTCACTATCATAATAGTCATTTAATGAATTTGGTAGTAAGTGATTTTAAGGCCAATAATTTTGTGAATGAACTTAAAACGTAGATAACTTTACAATTTGTAATCTTTTTTAAGTTAGTTTTAGTTTATAAAATGTGATGTAAAAATAAGATTATGTTTTACTAAAACTTTTGTTCAAGGGAACATGAGATTATTGATCAAAATATTGATTATTAACGGGACATGAAGTTATTGATCAAAATATTGATTATTAATGGGACTTGAAGTTACTTACTGATCAAAATATTGATTATTAACGGGACTTGAAGTTACTGATCAAAATATTTTTTTAAAGTACACGAGAACATGAAGTTATTGATCAAACTAATATTTGTATACGAGAACATGAAGTTATTGATCAAAATATTGATTATTGACGGGACATGAAATTATTGATCAAAATATTGATTATTAACGGGACATGAAGTTACTGATCAAAATATTTTTTATTAATTATACATTCAATTATTATTTTTTTACGAGTAATCAAACATTTTTTATTAAAAAATATATATCTGAAACAAATGCGCGTCCCATAGAGCTGTCAATATGGGCTACCCGGCCCATATGGGCTTCGGGCTTTTTAGGGCCGGACCCAAAAAACCCATTTTTAAATGGGCTCTAATTTTACTACCTAGGCCCGACCCTGTCTGGGTTGCGGGCTACCCGGCCCTAAATGGGCTTCGGCCCTAAACGGGCCCATTTCTATAAAAAATTAAAATTTTCTCCTTATTTTTGTAAGTAACCATATAATTGCATGCAAGAATACATTATATATATATATATATATATATATATATATATATATATATATATATATATATATATATATATATATATATATATATATATTAAATTTTATATCTAAAATTATAATTTCTAAATAATCCATATAAGTTAATAATTAAAATGTAAAACAACACATTAACTTAATTTAAACTATCGAAAATACATCACAAATTATATAATGTAGCACAAATAATTAAATAACTTGTTCCAGCAAATTTTAAGTTATAAATATTCATGACAATTATAATTTTATGATAATTATAACAAGAAAATGTTATAAATTTTTATAATAATTATAATTAGGAAAGGATAAATTTTAATTATATTAAAAATATTTAATTTTTTCGGGCCGGTGGGCTACCCATGGCCCGGCCTATATTTTTTAGGGCTTTTTAGGGTCGGGCTAAAAAAAGCCCGGATGTAAATGGGCTCGAAAAATGAGGCCCAAACCCTAAAATTTTTCGGGCCAAATGGGCCGGCCCATGGGCTTCGGCCCATTTTGACAGCTCTAGCGTCCCGTACCAGAACCCGTGCAAACGCACGGGTTTGTTACTAGTTATATCCAGAAATAAGCAAAACGTAAACGAAAAGATAAAAGCAATAAGAACACGATATTTGTTCAGGCAGTTTGTCGGTCGTCCTCGCTACGACTACATCTGCCCCCAATTCCAAACGGGAATTGGGATGTCTTTCATTATGATTGAAAACAGTTTATACAAAGAAGATAACAAAGCGATAACGATAAACCGAATATGTTGATCCTTTGAATCTTCTTCCCCTTGATCTTGAGCCAGATCAAGTATCTTCCAAGAGCTTCACTTTGATTTCATTGCTGCAGTGTATTGAATTGCTTGAACCCTTGTTCTTCAATCTTCACACTCAGCTGAATCTTTGATAAAGCCTCTTGATAAAAACCTCCAAAATTCACCAATCTTGGAGGACAAAATCCGCAGATTTTATTCACCAAAAACCCCACAAATCTTCACCCACTAGGAATCTTCAATTCCATTCCATGGACGTTATTGATCTTGAACGCAAACCCTCAACGCAAAAATGATTGTGTGTAGTTGTGTTGGAGTTGAGACGAAGATCGAAGATGAGAAGCCTTTGTGTATCTTTCAGTTGTTGGTGTTAAAAACTCAATAGTTGACAGCAAACAATATATATGAGAGCCGGTGTGTTGATGCAGAGCAAACATACAATTTTGGCATTTTTGAGAAGGTAGGTTGACCTGTTTCATTGATTAGGTCGACCTAACAGAAGCAGATTTAGTTAGGTTGAAATTATTCCCAGTTAGGTCGACCTGTTGGAGGTTTGGGTCGACCTAAAATCAGTTGAAATGTGTTCTTGGGATTTTTCTTCAGTTTAGGTCGACCTAGGAGTGTTGGTGAGTCGACCTAACAGTGAGGTGTGCAAATCTCTTCAATTTAGGTCGACCTAGGAAGGTAAGTGGGTCGACCTAACAGTGGCATGTTTGAATCTTCTTTGTCTGCCTTAATTTGAGTCGACCAAATGATGTACTGGGTCGACCTAGTTGATGCAAAACCACATTCTGAGTAATTTGAGCTTTATAGGTTGACCTAGACACAGGGTAGGTCGACCTACATTGTCTTGGATAGCCAATACTTGCTTTTCCTTGAGTCATTCACTTGTGCCTTTGTTGTTTGTTCACTTATGGTGTTTGCAATGAATCAAAAACTCCTTGGTGAGTATAGGTTTGTACTTACACGCTTAGCACACTCTAGCTCGCTTAGCGCGCTCAACAAATTGTACTAATGTTGTTTTTTATTCACTTGGCCTCTCTCTTTCCTTTTTCCCACTTTCACCAAGGCTTTTTAGTAGTAGATAGTAATGTTATTTTTCTAATTTTTTTGTTGTTGTTTGGACTCAAATTTTGGTCCGATTATTTGAAGATGCATGAGGTGTTTGTCCATTTTTTATCGTTTCAACTTGCGAATGCGTGGTAATGATATTGTTTAAAGTTTTGTACACGTCCAAGGTATGTGTTTATCGGTTTCTTGACTTTAGCATATTCATTGTACTTAGGCTTTTTACAACTTCTATGCCATTCATTTTTTTGTATACTTGTTCGTTTGTGAATCACTTTAGTTCCCAGCTTTTTGTGAGGTAGCTTTCCATTGTTCAATTATGCTAGAGACCACAATTCTTGTTCTAACTAGATTTTATTATGCTTAATATTTTGTTTGTGTTAACTATATGTGGCATGAAAAGGATCAAGGCATTTGTTTTATTTTGAGCACAACCACCATAGCCAAATACTCAATTCACCTTGTGAGTGTGTGATCATTTGTATCCCTTTTGAGCTTTTTTGTTAATGTCCGTGTAGTTTTTGCTAAATGCTTGTCTATGAGTGTTTGGTTCTCATTTTTGTATGGATGTTGATTCTTTGTTTTCTTGAACCTTCAACTATGATTTATAGTTTGAATTTTTGCCCTGCCTTAGAAAGTATGGAGTATTCATATTGTGATGATGATTGTATTCAAGTTGGAGAGAAAAATGTTTTTCCCATTTATATTGTGGTTGCTATGAGGTTTAGAAAAGAAAAAGAAAAAAATGTGAAAAAGAAGGGAATAGAAAAAGAAAGAAAAGAATAAGAAGAAAAGTTTTGAAAAAGAAAAGAAAAAAAGAAGTATGAAATAATTGTGCAAATTAGTAGTAGGATTGGTTTGACAACTTGGGATTAAGGAAGAAGTTTTAGTTGAATTTTGTGTTTGAACTTTTGTGAGTTGATCACTCCCTTAGGTTTAGGCGAGTTTTTGTTTCGTTTAGCTTTAGGAATTATCCCTTGTTTGTTAACCAAGCTACATTACAACCTTGAAAAGTCCTTGTGATTCTTGCCTTTGTGTTTTCAACATGATTTTTGGATGGTTGCATAATTTAATCTATTGTTCACAAGATTGTTGGATGAGTGAAAATACCCCACTTTTGTGTGTTTTTTTCATCTATCGATGATTGTGTGCTAGATGTGATTCATTTGCGAACTAGTGTTATTTTAGAATGCTTGGCATATTCTTTGTATTTAGCATTTGTTTCGTGCTTATGTTATTGTCGTAGTTTAGTGGTAAGTATTTACTTTGTGTGTACCGTTTTTCATTTGAACCATTGCATTTGTTTTGTGTTTCCAAAAACTTGTTGTTGCGTGATTTCTTGAATGTCGCTTTTGTTTCTTTTGGTGTTTGACCTTTGTTTAAGGACAGACAATTTTAAGTTGGGGAGAATTTGATAAGTGTCAAATTGTAGTTATTTGTGTATATAGTTTTGCGGCACTTATCGTCTCTTTTTCCTCAACTTGTGCGTGAATTCGCACGTTTTCGTTTTATTTGTACATAATACGTATTCTTTGTGTTTTCGATTCATTTATGCATCGTTTGATAGTTTTCTATTCATTTTGTAGGTATTTATGCGTATTTGGAGCATGAGGAATAAAGTGTCGAAGACATCGCTTTAAACGTGCGATTTTGAGCAATTCATCGGTGGGTAAGGCTCAAATCAAAGAACAAGAAATCATCAATTTCATTGATATTTATTCATTGTTAGATAGAGCATGGAATAAGCTTTTCAACACTTTGAACCGGGCATAAATCATAGTTACGGTTCTCAACTTATGGCCAAAATAAGATTTCATTTTTCTGTTCAGCAGGCTAAGCGAGCTTTAGCGCGCTAAGCGTGATATGGGTGGTTTGAAAAGTGAATAAATAGGGAAAAACATAATATTTAGGGTATGTTTTGGGGTTTTCTTGTTCCCAATCCATCACCAATCATTTTTTGGTAGAGAGAGCTTGAAAACAACATTGGATTGTGCATTTGGATGATCGGAGGTAGATTGCTCATCAATCAGAGCTGACAACCTGCAAGATGTTTGGTTTATCTCTCCTAGTTTTTGTGTGTTTCCTTTGTGTTGGGTTTGTATGTATATTTACTCTGAACCTATGTATATTCGTTACTTTATTGTTGTATAAATTTTGCTTTACAAATTTTTTTCGGTGTTTCCTTGATCTTTTTACTTAAATACTTTGGATTTATGTTGTAGAAATATACATCACAAGTCATGATTAAGGGGATATTTGTTAGCTTTATATTCTAGAGATAGGTATGGGGTTAACATCCACATGATATCGGAGTTTAATGACTTTGTGTTGTTCGATCGGTTGAGACATCATCAAAAGAGCAATATAGTTAAACTCTCGTCGGTATTGCAGAAATGGACATTAATGTGAGAGATATGTGGTGATTCTGACGAGTATTGTAAGTTGAGTGCAACTGAGTGATAGGTTTAAGTTTGTGACGAGTGAGTGTATTTGCATGTATGATAAGTTATTTCTTTCCGAAGAATGTATTCTTTTTATGTTCATATTTACTTTTCCATTTTTATGCTTTACCAATTCAATCCAAACTCGTAAACGCGAAACTGTTGAACGACAGTTCAATGCACTAGTCCCTGTGGAGACGATAATATCCTAGATAAATATTTCCAAAACTTTTGTTGCTTGCCGCTATACCGCTTCAACAACATTATCTACTTGGACCACATGAGACGGATCCACAATGTATCTCCTCAATTAAGACACATGAAACACATCATGGAGATTAGCAAGCGACGACGATATTACAATCCGATAGGCTACCCCTCCTATCCTCTAAAAAATATGATAAGGACCAGTAAAATATGGAGTCAATTTACGCGCCTTCAATGCTCGACCAACACCAATTACCGGAGTAACTCGAAGAAATATATGATCTCATTCTTGAAATTTAAATGTTTTCCTTCTCTTGTCATGATAGCTCTTCTATCGACTCTGAGAAGCCTCCACCTTCTTCCGAATCAATTTAATCTTATTGGTAGTCTGTTGGACTATCTCAGGTCCAATCACAACACTCTCTCCTGACTCATACCAACACAATGGCATCCTACACTGCCTATCATACAATGCTTCAGATGGTGCCATTCCGATACTTGAATGAAAACTGTTGTTGTAGGTAAATTCAATCAAAGGAAAGTAACTATCCCAAACACCTTCTTTTTCCAACACACAAGCTCTCAAAAGTTCCTTAAGTGACTGAATCATCCTTTATGTCTGACCATCTGTTTGCGGATGATAAGTAAAACTCAAACGCAACTTCATGCACAAAGCATTCTGCAAGCTCCCCCAAAATCTTGAAGTAAACCTCGGGTCTCTATCTGACACAATTCTAGACGGAATACTGTGCAAACTGACAATCCTCTCAATGTACAACTTCGCCAACTTCTCCAATGGATAATACATTCTAATTGGAATAAAATGGGGAGATTTTTTCAATCTGTCCATAATAACCCAAATAGCCTCAAAATCACTCAGTGTTCTGGGTAAACCAGATACAAAATCCATAGAAATACCATTCCACTTCCATTAAGGAATGGAAAACGATTGCATCAAACCTGACGGCTTCTGATGTTCAATCTTCAACTTCTGACAAGTCAAACAGGAATACACAAACTTTGTAATCTCTTTCTTCATACTGGGCCACCAAAAGATTTTCCTCAAATCCTGATACATATTTGTAGCACCCGGATGAGTACTCATTACACTATGATGTCCTTCCTCAAGAATACTCTTTTTCAACTTATCTATATCCGAATCACAAACTCTATCACGACATCTCATGATAACATTTTCGTCAATTCAAAAATAGCCACCTCGACCTTGATTGATCAAAGTCAACCGATCCACCAAACTCACATCAAATTTCTGACCTTCTCGAATCTCATCAAGAATACCACTAGTAAGCTTCAACATACCAAGCTTAACTCTAAAAGAAGTGTTTTCATAAATCAAACTCATATCTCAAAAAATTTCAATAAATTTTAACTCTCTCACCATCAACATCGACATATGCAACGATTTTTTACTTAATGCATTAACCACCATAATTTCTTTACCCAGATGGTAATTCAAACCAAAATCATAATCCTTTAGAAATTCTAACCACCTTCTCAGCCTCATATTCAACTCTTTCTAATCAAAGAGATACTTCAAAATCTTATGATCACTGAACACTTCAAATCTCGACCAGAACAAATAATGCCTCAAAAGTTTCAATATAAACACAACAACAGCCAACTCTAAGTCATGCGTCGGATAGTTCCTCTCATGCACTTTGAGTTGTCTTGAAGCATAAGTCACGACTTGCTGATTCTGCATCAACACGCCTTCCAATCCCATCAACGAAGCATCACAATACACAACAAACAGTTCTTCCAGATTAGGCAAAATTAAAACACTAGTTGTTGTCAACTTCTCCTTAAGCTCATGAAAACTCTCCTCTTATTTCGCGTCCCATATAAAATCCTGACCTTTCCTAGTCAACTGCGTCAACGACAAAGCTAACTTGGAAAATCCCTCAATAAATTTCCAATAATAACCTGCTAAACCAAGAAAACGTCTACTCTCAGACATAAATTTCAGAACTTCCCACTAGGATACAGCTTCAATCTTCGACGGATCAACAACAATACCTCCGCTCGAAATCACGTGGCCAAGGAAACTCACTTCCTTCAACCAAAACTTACACTTAGAAAACTTAGCATACAACTGTTTCTCATTCAACACTGTTAACACAACCTTTAGATTCTTAGCACGATCTTCTTTACTCCTTGAATAAATCAAAATATCATCAATGAAAACAACCACAAATTTGTCCAAATACGGATGGAAAATCATGTTCATATACTCCATGAATACACCTGGCACATTAGTCACACCAAACGGCATTACTGAATATCCATAGTGACCATACCTTATTCTAAAAGCAATTTTCTGAATATCTCCAGCCTTCACACGAATCTAATGATACCCAGATCTCAAATCTACCTTGATGAACGCACTTTCACCAACCAACTGATCCATCAAGTCATCAATCCTTGGCAGTGGATACTTATTCTTGACAGTAACCTTATTAAGTTGTCTATAATCCATACAAAGTTTCATGGAACCTTATTTCTTCTTAACCAACACAATTGGTGCACCCCATGGTGGCACACTCGGATGAATGAATTTCTTCTCAAGCAGATCCTCAAGTTGACTTTTCAACTATTTCAATTCTAATGCGGACATGCGATATGGAGCCACCGACACTGGACTAGTTCTAGGAATCAAATCAATTGCTAACTCCACTTCATGCTCTAATGGTAAATCACTTTTATCTTCAAGAAATACCTTTGAAAAATTACGTACAATTGCTAAATCACCAATTGCTATTTTTCCACTAGCATTCAAAGTTGCCAACAACATAAACATCACAACGCCATCCTGCACTGATTCTCTCACTTGTTTAGTAGACATAAACAAGTCTACTGAGAATTCGAACAATAGATTCTCGTTAAAACAACAAGTATCGATAGTGTCACACACACACACATATTGAATACTACGGGGAATAAATACATTAACAACTTGGTCAACTAACAAACTACGTTCTGATACCATTACTGTAACACCCTTCTAAACCCCGCGAAAATTATAACATAAATCAGAGTAATTTATCAAGCATATCCATTCAAGGGTGTCTCACACATAATTCAAAAATCACAAACACTTGTCATGCTCAATAACACTTAGATATAATTCATGTTTTCCATAGACCTCAACATATGCTCTTTCGCAGCAGAATCACATTCATTCGGACAAAATACAATTATTGTCTCATAATAAATTCACTTTATTCGAAAACTTGGGCATAAAAGCCAATAATCACATAATCTCATTAAAATAACAAAATAGAAGAGAATACAAAGTATCTCTCAAAACATGAATCAAAATGTTCCCCAGTATTACATGACCAGAGCATGACTCAAAAACCCAAAAATGCGAAAATAAATAAAGGTAGCTTCTCCAGCTTAAAGAAAACTAGAAGCAACTCTAATCTTTGGTACCTGAGCGATGCCGTTATAAAACATTATTTCAACAGAAGGGTGAGAATTCACATCATTATAGAAATTATATAATAACATATAATGAATAACATACATACATAAATATGAATCCACCACACTTCATATATTTTACATACATAACATCACTCAATCATAATACTATTTTCAAGAATACACCCACAATTCACATTTTCACAAAATTCATCCTTTCCACATAATTCACAAAATTCCATATTTGCACATAAACACAATGTGACTCAATGAAAGACTCAATGCAATACTCTAAGTCTCTCAGGTGAGGCGTTTGATCTCTCAGGAGAGACTTCATGTTAGAGCTCGACTACGGCGACACCAAGTCCCTTAGGAGAGGTGTTGGACAAGCTTATATGATGAGATTCCAAGTCTCTAAGGTGAGGCGTTTGAGTCTCTCGAGCGAAACTCGGGTCTAAGCCCTCAGGTAAGACTTATTAGTTAACTCTCTAAAGTCAAACTTCTATCGTGTACCTCAGGCGAGACTTTATGTTAGACCTTAACCGAGGCGACACCAAGTCCCTCGGGCAATGTGTTGGATAAGCCTGTCTGATGAGACTCTAAGTTTCATGCAAGAAGTTGGATAAGCATGTCTAATGAGACTTTAATTCTCTTAAGCAAGATGGTTGAGTCTCTTGGGTAAGACTTCATGTTAGACCTTGACAGAGGTGATTCCAAGTCCCTCGTGCGAGGTATTGGGCAAGCCTATCGAATGAAACTTTAAATCTCTCATGCGAGGCATTTGAGTTTATTGGGTGAGACTTGGATCCAAGCCCTCAAGAATGACTTATGAGTTAAGTCTCTCGAGTCAGACTTTGGTTGCTTCCCCCGAGATTTTGCATAAGCTAGTCTCAAACCAAGACGGAGTCTTAAGTTGACTATCCTCTAAATCGAAGCGAGGTTTTACATAGGCTAACCACAAACCAAACCAATATTTTTTACCAGGCTTATCTTGAACCTACTGAGTTTTTACACTCTCATAAACCAAGAGAGATTTTAATCGAGAAAATCTCAAACCGATAAATTTGGAAACAATCCATGAGCTTACTCACCTAATCGATTATGCTAATCAATTAGGCACCTCAAATAATTAATTTTTGAGATCCAAAAGGGAAGGTTTTTATATAGAGTTGTTACCAATCATTAAGAGACTGTCATAATCAATTATAGACTCGATACTCATCTAATCGATTAGATAAAAGATTTGATCAACTAAACAATTAGAAAAAACCTCTTAATCTATTGAACACTCCCTTAACCCCTGGAAAGACCTTAAAAACAATTTTTAGTGATTTAATTTTAAAGTGAGGGGCTTCTTAATATTTTTAGTGTGTGTGATTTAGCAATAACGTTTCTAGAAATACCCTTGTGTCTTTAAGAGATATTGGTTACTCAAACAAACACGAGCAAACAAGCTTTCACACTTTCTCTCTTCCACACTTAGAATTTTCAAGTCTTAACATAATTATCTTTGGCTTTAGCATCACACAAGAACCTTGAGTCTTTTTTATGAGACTTGAGATATCTCCATGTTGATTACCATCATATGAGAGTTTTAAAAGTTAAAACACCGATGAACTTAGGTCTTCACTTAAGATTCGATGGACTACAATATTGACTTAAAAAGATTGTCTTGCTTGATTCGGAAGGATAGCTTGATCAACCATCTTGTGCATCTTTGATCGTCCGAGGTCTTCACTTAAGATTCGATGGACTACAATATTGATGAAAGACTTCAAGTGTTTTCATCATTAAAACTAAGCCGCTACTAGTTGTCTTTCACCCTTGCTATCCATAAGCTTTACCATCTTAGATTACTTCTCGACTATACGTACAAGCACATAGATACACAAGAGCATCAATGTCCTTTGACTCTTCAATAAAACAAATAATATAGTTAAACTTCTCACTTAAAGAGAGTGGAAAATTTTCAACCACTTTATCGTCTGACATCTCTTATCCATAAATTTGCATTTTATTGGTCATTGCCATGACCCTAAAGAAGTATTTTGTTACACCTTCACCGGATCTCATCTCAAGAGTTTCTAATTCTCTACAAAAAGATTGAAAATGAGACCTTTTGACCGTTGCATTTCATTCAATTTTTTTCTTCATAGCATCTGATATATCTTTAGAAGTATCATACTTAAGGATGGTGTCGAGTTTAATTCGATCAATCACCTAGAAGAGATGATTCTTTATTTTGAGATCCTTCTACTTCATCTCATCATTCTTCTTTCGTTGTGATTCTATCGGTACCACTCCACTTAAGGATGATGCCAAATTGTTGTAATTTTTTTATAGAAATTGAACCTAAAAGCAAAAACAAAACAACTAAACTGAATGACTCCATTTTTATTGACTGTAACATTGGCTTAAAATAGCCATTCAATACACGATAGAAAAAACAAAAACCAAAAACAATCAATTATCAATTATGCTAAAATAAAGACTAATAATGCTAAGTGATATAAAAACTAAGAAAAGCAAAATACAAATAAAGGCTAAAAGTAGGATTTTATTCTAACTAAATATATGCAGTAACTCTTTCAATGTTTTAATATTATTATGTGTAATCCTCTTTTAAAATTTTTTTTTTACACAAGCCCAATTTTATTCGGGTAATACTCACAATTCACATATATTTTAAAATCAATCAACTAAATTTGTGTTTAACATATGTATTCTAGCTTTTGTATTATATTATAGGGCATGACAAACTTGTATGCAACACAAAAACTTTGCACTATCTTTTATTATTAACCATTTATTCAATAACTATGATGTATCAGCTAGGAGCTTCAATTCTATATGAATATATACAATAATACAAAAGCTGAGAATTTCTACTTAAGCTAGTATACCATTTTATGTAAAAGGTAAAAAAAAAAAGTATACATCTAAGATGGTTGAATCAACATGGAAAAAGCAAAAAAGAAGGTTCAACATGAACAATCTTCCTGCTTAAGAATTTGATTCGGTTCAACTTTTCACTACACCATAGTACTTGTTCTTTTCTTAATTGTGACATGTTTATCACTCTTGAAATCAATCTCAACCCAACTTGTGCAACTAATTGCTCATGATCAAGTTGATCCTCATGGTGCTTTTGGAACTTCTTCACTATGCAATTTCCAGTTCTTATTATGTCTTTCAGCTTTTTATCCTTCTGCAAAATGTAACACAAGATTGAAATATTGTATGCAATTAATTGATTAATTAATAGCTTGTTTAGAAAAGTGCTTTCACAAGTATCACCATAAAAAGTGTTGTCTAAGTAGAAAGCACATACCTTTTGTAGTTGTGTTCTAATGTCCACTAGAAGATTTGAAATTGAAGGGTCTTTGAGATTATTTCCAATATGCTTAGAAATCACATTCACATTCCCATTATCTTTATCCGCTCGAACAAATTCCCAAAACACTCGCATTGATTCCTTTATGATATCTTCCAACCTTCCACTTGCGATAGGATCTTCCTCGCCCCCTTTACTATCATCTGTATCAATCACATTCACACGCAAAAAAAATTTAGTATCTGATTCTTAATAATTATAATACACTATTTTATAGAGAGTGAGAATATATTTAACTAAAAAAACGTGTCACCTTTTATATCGGGAACATGAAGCAAGTTTCTGATCACGCAGCGGTTTTTGACATAGTTTTGGACCCTTGGTCCACTTTGAAATGGTTCATTCTCTATGAATCTTTGCATCAATACTTGAAAAAGTTGAAATTCACCAGCAACATGGTTATACCTATGGCTATGAGGCCCTTGTGAATCATATTGTTGTAACTCAATAGCTTTCATGTGTTGCCAACATAGAATTTCCCATGAGAGACAAGCTTGTCCAACATACACCAATTCCAAATCTCTATGAAGTTGATGAACAAGTTTCAAAAACGGGTCAGATGTGATCTTTGTTGATTTTCTTGGCCATAAATTTTGTGAGATTATAGCATTTGAGATGGTGGATTTTGGTAATGAGATTAACTTAAGAGGGTCTTTTAGTTGAAGAAGACCTACAATTAAGGGTAAAGTGGAATGGATTAGTCATGATAATAATAATCAAAGGAAAAACATGATCCTTGATTAGTGCTAAATAAATAAGGTTTCTTTGCTTAGAGTAGAATAATAAAAACCAATCCTAGTCAAAACTTTAAAGTAATATTGAAGGTTCTTTATTCAACTTTATTGAATGCTTATGAAGAAAAAAGAGAACAAATCTTATTCACTGATTTTGATAACTTTAGTGAATAATAAAGTAGACCTATGAAGAATAGGAAAAAGATTGCTAGAGAAATAAATTAAATTAAATTCAATAGTAAAAAAATTGAATTTAAATTCATGATTGTAGATTTGTCACTATCTCTAGATTAATTATCGAATAAATAAATAACATAACTTTATGTGTACATAATTAAATACATGTGTTGGGTGTGAGATGAACAATGACCCACCATCCTAAAATCTTTCATGTTGATTTGAGTTTGATAACAAAAGTTCATCAAGAAAAAAACTTATGAAATTGGATGAGAAAGGACCTAAAAATTTATAATTTTAGCTATATAACACGAAACTGCGGTGTTCGTGCTTCATATATTTTTAAAAATGTGAAAAAAATTAGAATTTGTGATTAAGCATATATGATTGAAGATTTCAAGTTTTGATCTTAAAGCAACAAAATTTACCAAAAACAATGATATATTGCATGAATCTAAAATGTTGAAAATTGCAAGAACTTAACAAAGAAAATAAGTAAATTTAGCTCTTACCTAATGCATGCATGGTTTGATAATTCAAGATATCAAGTTTCTTCATTTTCTCTGCATAGTTGTTGTAAACTTTTTGAATCTCATTCATTTGATCCTTGAATTCAAGTAACTTCACTTCAATTTTCATTGGTTTCAATTCTTGAACCACTTTTGGTGACTCTTTTACTTCTTGTTCTTGTTCATCTTCATCTTCAACTTCTTCTATGATTGTGGCAAGTCCACCTTGTCTTGAATTCTTCAATTCTAACTTCAATTGCTCCACTATATCTTCATGCTCCCACTCAAAATCATCTTCATCTTCATCAGATTCTGATTCATTCAATTCTTCTCCACACTTAGCTTCTTCACTTTTCTTCATACCTTGTTTTTCATCTTTCACTTCAAAGTTCAAACCATGTTCCATAAAGGCTTTCAAACCCTTCATGTTAGGTTCCATTTCTATGTACTCATTTTCAGAAAAAACCTCAAAGTTTGAAACTTTATCATCAAATGAAGATGGGTTTTCATCCACACCTCCTTTTCTTTCATCTTTCATCATCAATTTTAGAATCTCAGGCTCAAATTTTTCGCTACCATTTTCGCTACCAAGAAAGTGATAGCTAAATGAATCATCAATTTTGTTGATGTTGCTATTGCTCCAAATCAAACCACTTGAGCTAGATGATTCTGACTCAGAATCAGATGTCACTGAATTTTCATTGAAAATGAAATAGTCTTCATCAGATGAATCAATTCCACCAAACACCTCGCCCTCGAAAGGAATCTGTTTATCGGTCGAATGAATATGATCTTCCTTTTGCTCTTCTTTTTCAGTTACAAAGTCTTTATCTGAATCAATGTTTGAAAACTCTTTGTGCACATTATTGGAAATGGATGAAATATTCGGACTCGTGAAGAACTCTCGAAAACTGAATTGAAATGTCATCGGTTCTTCTACGAAACCACTCATATCTTTCTCTGATGAGGATTCATACTTACTGGTGGTTATTGTTTTTGTGTCACTCTCCACTAAAACAGAGTCCTCTGTTTTTTGTTCTGTTTCTTCTTCCATTTTATTATCACCATGAACATCGAAACCCTCATCACCGAAAACCGATAATTGTGATTCGATTTCATCCATTTTCTCATAAACATCATGAATCTCAAACTCACCATCCTTCACAATATATCCTTCTGTGTCTTTTTCATCTATTTTGTTACCATCTTCGATAACATCAGAGACATTCTCCATGAAAACAGAGCCCTCTGTTTCAATTTCATCAATTTTTCTTCCATTTTCATGAACCTCATAGTCAATCTCTACAAGAGAATCTTCTCCTATTTCTTCGTCTTCCTCCTCTTCTTTCTCTTCTTCGACCTTCGTATGATCATGATGAAGATCATGTTCAATTTCATGATCAAATGAACCACTCTCCATGGAAACAACACCTTCATCTTCTTCTCCATTTTCCTCACCATCTTCAAGAACAACAAAGCTTAAAGACTCACTCTCCATGAAAACTTCATCTTCTATTTCACTCTCAATTCTCTCTATACCATCTTCAATCTCCTTCAAAACAGAGTTATCCCTGTATACCTCTGTTTTCACACATCCTTCATCAAAACCAGAGTGAATCTCCTTCAAAACAGAGTACTCTGTTTTTTCACCATGAACATGATCCACAAAAACAGAACACTCTGTTTCTCCTTGATGAAAATCCTCACTCCAAAAAAGAAAATTTGCCAGCTCCTCTGAGAAACCATCAACCTTAGAATCATCAAAATTTCCTTGTGATGGTGAATCATTAAGATCTTTTTTTGCATCTCCTAAATTAAGAAACCTGAAAAAAAAAATCACTCATTTTCCATGTACTTATAATAAAAAAAACAACCTTAAAAGGACAAAACAACCTCAAAAGAACAAAACAAATTTCACCAAACCTGAAGAAGTATTTGAGTATCAATCCAAACAAATAGAACACATGATTGCTGATGAAAACCCTCATAGAACCAAAAGCAAAAGACATGTTTCCTTTCATAAAAATCAAATTTTGTTGATGAAACCAATGTAGATTGAAGAGTTTTCTTAAGCATTAAAAAGGGTCACATGACACATCACTCAATCCAATTCAACTTTTGCAAAAAGTTTATGTTTTTATGTCCATGAAAATCTCCAAAACAAATTTAGTGTATAGAGAAAAAATGGGTCATGGAAAAAATTTCAAATGAAACATTGATGATAGTGGAAAAGTGGACTCTTTCTCTAACTTATGGAATAAGTTCTTCGAGGCATAATTTGTGTTAGGACCAAAAAAAAAATAGCGAGATTGTAGGAGAAGATTTAGCAGAGAAGGACAAGGGAAGAAAGCTACGTGTGATTACTATTAAGAAAACAGAGAAATGAGGATTTTGATTTTGAATAGGTTTGTTTGGTTTTGTTTTGTAGCATGATAAACATGGTTATAATGTTTGATACGTTTTAGAGAATTGAAATGAAAACGGAGTATGTTATTGATTGGTTTCAATGAAGCCGGTTACCATATTTGTTCACTAAACTTGGAAATTGGAATCAGTGGGTCAGTGTGTTGAATGCTCTTTGGGAAACTGAAAAGAAAAATTCTTCTCACTAGATTCGTAGGGATATGAATGTTGTTTGAATGACCATTCAATTTGGAAAAATTCTTGTAATATAGTGATTTTTTCATTATAAATTAGGTATGTTCTCGCACAATTGTATAGAGTGGCAAAATGAGTCCGACCTGTTTTGTTCGCACTTTAGTGCTGGACGAGCCAATGATTTAAGTATTCAATCTCAAATGTGTCCGCCTTATTCTGTCCCGTTTTTTTCGTAAATTTTTACGGACACAGTCATTTACATAAATTTGTGTGCTTTTAGGTTTAAAATGTGCAATGTTTACAGACTTTCTCTGTCCTACTCTCTTTTTTTCCGAAATGAACTTAGATTATAGGCCCGCATTCTTAATTATGCTCGTCTCGTCTCGTCCCCTTTTTATGCGGGGTTTTACAGGACGAACATATATGTTTGTCACTCCTACAACTATACACAAGATGAATCGACTTTAAGAATGTTTAAGAATGATAAAACAACTCTATATATATTTTTTTGCTTTCGCACCGGTTCCAACCTATATAGTAGATCGACTAATCCGACTCGTACTATGAAAGCATGTGCACTGGCCAAACGTTGTTTCTGCCAGGAATCGAACTCGTATTCCTAACTCTATTTATTTTGATACAACTAAATTATATTTAATCTATTACTAATTGCTTAAATTGAAAAATTATAATAGTATAAAACTCTAAAAGAATTTAAGCACAACTTTAGGCTTATTCATCGGACTCGAACGTAGGAGGATTTAAACTATTACCTAATTTGAAAATACAGTAATTTTGTTGAATAAATTATTAAAAAACACTAACTTGTGATTTGAAAACATATATTAGAAATACTAGTAGATTAATAGGCTTAACGTTTTAAGTTGAAAATAATGAAATATAGTGTCACTAGCATTAATTAAGGGAGTAAACCAACCCCACCTGCTAGAAGAAAATAATGGATGATGAATCAACTTAAGAAGAAAGATGATTAATCATTTTAGGCACGCTTCATGCATATAATTATTCAAATAAAAACTACGTACCCTACACAAATTTGTTGATTGATTAACACTTATTTCATAAATAAATCCTAATATGTACGTGCAAGTAATATACTAGTATTTATGCTAATATATTTTTGATTGAGAATACTAATTATGAAAGTGACTTGTATCAAAGTTGAGGTTGGAATTTTGAAGTTTAAATCGTAAATTGATTAAAATTAAATTAAACATTTGATCTAATAGTGAAGGTTTGGATTGTGGGAGGATGTTTTTTTTAAGGTTTCGAGTTCGGATCTCTTTGCACAAATTTTGAATTTCAAAACTACGAGGCAGTTAATTCTTATCTACCCAACTCAAAAAGTTGGGTAAAGTTACATTCAGTGTATAATATCTTGGAAACAACAAATAATTGTACTATTTTAGAATTAATTAAATATATTAAAATTAAATGGGATCTTTTGATTGGTAGAAGGTATATTACTCAACTTTTAATTATGGGTAGAGAAGTTGTCCCCATTTAGGAATGCCTATCAATGGAAAAGCTCTCAAGAGACGTGACTACCAACATGTTATGGATCAGATAACATCTAAACTAGCGTCTTGGAAAGCAAGTAATATCTCTTTTGCTAGTAGACTCACTTTGGCTAAAAGTGTATTGAAAGCCACATCCATTTACTCCATAATGTCTAGTATGCTCCCTAAAGCATGTATAGAAGAGATTTATGACCTCCAAAAAAAAAAATTATATGGAGAGACAAGGAAAATAAATGAAAATACCATGCAGCGGGTTGGGAAACATATACTAAAACAAAGGAGGAAGGTGGCCTGGGTCTTCGAAGACTTGATAACATGAATCAAGCATGCATTATAAAGCTAGGGTGGAAGCTTCATAACAAACATGATGAGTTGTGGTGTAAGGTGTTGAAAGGAAAGTATAATCATACCAACAACGCAGACAAGAAGATTCATAATGGTGCAACTTCAAGTTTATGGCGAGGTATTATGAAGTCGAAATCTTTACTGCTTGTGAAAGGTATTTGGAGCATAGGGAATGAAAGAGATAGTGACCCTTGGAAGGATAGCTAGTTGAATCTAGACCTCATTATAGATAAGCTTGATATTCAGATTCCTCCTCATATAGTTGGGATCAAGCTACGTGACTTGGCGAACGATAATGGTGCTTAGCAATGGCAAATGTTTCAATATTGGTTGCCTCGTGAAGTATAGTGTAAGCAACAAAAGTTTTGGAAATATTTATCCGGGAATTTATCGTGTCCACAGAGATTGGTGCTACTGAATTGCCGTTCGACGGATTCTTAGTTATGAGTTTGGGTTAAAATGGGTTTAGACGGTAAACACGAAAATTTAACTTATGAACATAAAAATAATTCATTCTTGATAGAGAATAGCTTATCTGGTTTGAATCTAAACTACTCCTCACAAACTTAGATTTATCACTCCGCCGTACTCAATCTACAATACTCGTCAGAATCACCACATATCCCTCACATCAATGTCCATGTCTGCAACACCGACAGAGTTCAACTATATTGCTCTTTCGACGATGTCTCAACCGATCGAACAACACAGAAGCATTAAACTCAGATATTAAGTGGATGTTAACCCCAATCCTATGTCTAGAATCAAAAGCTAACAGATATCCCCCTAATCAAGATTTGTGATGTCTATTTCTACAACAACACAAATCCAAAGCATTTAAGCAAAAAGATCAGCAAAACACCGATTAAGATTTGTAAAGCAAACTTTATACAACTAGTAGAAAAAGCAACAAACATCCATGGGTTTAGAGTAATTTACATACAAACTCACCAAAATAGAAATACAAAGAGAAGAGAAGAAGAGGAACCAAACATTTCTTGGTTTGTCAACACCAATCGATGAGAAATTCGACCTCCGATCATCCGATTACAAGCTCCAATGGTGTTTCCAAGCCAAATCTACCCAAAAATGACCTTGGATGAGTTAGGGTTCAAAAATACCCAAAACATAACCTAAACAAAATCTGATTTTCGCCTATTTATGCAATTTTGGATCTGGTACAGCGCGCAGGAGCGCGCACCGCGTCCAACCTGTTGAATTGAAAAAACAACTTTTAGTAAAAATGGCGTAACTTGAGAACCGTAACTCCGATTTGCGCCCGGTTCGAAGCGTTGGAAAGCTTATTCCATTTCCTATCTAACAATGAATAAATGGCAGTCAAATTGATGATTTTTATCATCCTCATTTTGATCCTTAGCCACCGAATGAATTGATTCCGTCGCTCAAAATCGCGCGTTTGAAGCCTTGTCTTCGACACTTTATTGCTCATGCTCCAAATACGCAAGAATACCTACAAAAAGAGTAGAAAACTATCAAAAAGTATAAAAGTGTATGAAAATATATCTATTCACAAAGTATAAGTATTTATGCACAAAACGGGGAATTATTCAACGGTATTAACAAAAAGTATCGATAAGTGCCACTATTTACAAACACAAAATAACTGCATTTTGGCACTTAACAACTCTCCCCAACTTGAATTTGTTTGTCCTCAAACAAGGCCAAACACTTAAAGAATCAAAAGTAAAAATGCAAAGAATCAAGAATCAACAAGATTTAGAAAAACGAAACAATTGTACGGTTCAAACAAAAACGCACAAACAAAGTAAACACTTACCACAATCCTACAACAAACATGAAAATGAAACGAATCCTAAGTACAGAAATTATACAAAACATTCTAAAACAAAACAAGCTCAATCACGAATCACGCCTAGCAAAAACTCATCGGTAGATGAAAAACACCGAAAGGTGAGGACTTTGAACACTCATCCAACAATCTTGCAAACAAAAGACAAAATTATGCGTTCATCTAAAAATAGTATTGAAAATGCAATGGCACGAATCACAAGGGCTTTCAAGGTTGTAATGTGGCTCGGTTAACAAACAAGGGATAAGTCCTAAAGCTAATTGAAACAAAAACTTGCCTAAACCTAAGGGAGTAATTACTTCCACAAAGTTTCAAACAATGAAATTTCAATCAAACTTCTTCTTCTCACATGTTTCACACCAAACACAATACTTATTAACAAAAATCTTATTCCAAACTCTTTTTGATATATTTTCTTCAGATTTTTCTCTTTTTTCTTTCTTTTTCACACATTTTTTTCTTTTCTGTTCTTTCTTTTCTTTTCTTTTCTTTCTTTTTCTTTTCACAACCTCATATCAACCACAATATAAATGGGCAAACATCCTCTCCCCAACTTGAATTCAACCATATTATCAAAGTGTGAATACTCCCTACTTTCTAAGGCAAGGTAAAAATTCAAACCAAAAATCATGGTTGAGGGTTCAAGAAAACAAAGAATCAACATCCATAAAAAATGAGAACCAAACACTCATAGACAAGCATTTAGCAAAAACAACATGGACATTGACAAAAAGGCTCAAAAGGGATACTAATGATCACACACTCACAAGGTGAATTGAATATTTGGCTATGGTAGTTGTGCTTAAAATCAAACAAGTGCATTGATCACTTTTGTGCATTCACAAAAACAATACAAACGAAAGATTAAACATAATAATATCCAGTTAAAACAAGAATTGTCGGTCTCTCGCATATATACACAATGGAAAGCCACCTCACATTTATGGTAAAAAGGGAAAACTACTTGTGATTCAAGTCATGAGCAAGTTATGCAAAAATAATGAGTAATATGAAATGTGTACTAATAAAAAGTCTCATAAACTGATAAGTGCCAAAATGTTGTTATTTTTGAGTATATAATTGTGGCACTTATCGATTCTATTCATTCCGTTTTTGTAATAAAATCCTCACTTTTGTGTATATATTCACATTATTTAGTTTTCATATGTTTTATATACCGTTTAATAGTTTTTCCTTTGTTTTTATAGGTATTCATGCTTATTGGAGCCTCGAGGAATAAAGTGTCGAAGGCACGGCTCCGATTGCGCGATTTTGGATCAAATAAGCAAGATTTGTGCAGAGAGGTCCGCTTAGCGGCCTCTAAGCGCGCTTTCCAGTGGCGAACCAATTTTCCTGGCCGCTAAGCGGCAGCTCTGGCCGTTAAGCGGAGCCCTGTTTATTGTTCTAGATATTTTTGTAATACGTGTAGTCCGCTCAGCGAGGTTTGGCCGCTAAGCGGCCGTAGCAGAAATTGTGTTTATATTTCTTCATTTGTAACATTTCTAGGGTATGGTTTTGGAGAGTTTTTGGTTCCAACTCCATCATTTTCATTCTTAGAGTATGGTTGACTTAGAAAACAACACCGGGTCATGCACTTGGAAGATCGGAGGTGGATTTCTCATCAACCGGAGCTGACAACCCGCGAGATGTTTGGTTTATCTTCCCTATTCTTTGTGTATTTCTTTTGTGTTGGGTTTGTTTGTATAGTTACTCAAATCTTATGTATATTTACCGATTATAATGTTATGTTTAACTTGCTTTACAAATCTGTGTTGATGTTGTTCTGGATTTTTGCTCTATGCTGGGGATTTGGGTTGCTTTAGAGATAAACTTCTTGAATCCATATCTAGGATGATAATCTGTTGGTTCTGAACTCTAGAGATAGATTTAGAGCTAGCATTCACTGTTTGTATCTGTTCTTAATGCTTTCGTGTTTGAGCGGCGCGCGAGAGATCGCCGACGCGAGAACACGGATGTTTGAGATACGTGATGACATAGATGAGTATCGTAGGTTGAGTATAATGGGTTGGTAAGTGTATGTTTGTGAAGAGCGAATACATTTACATTCCTGATAAGTTATTTCTCTTCTAAGAATGTGTTTATTCTTTTACTGTCTATATCTTTGTTTACTTTTTGCTCATTCAAACCCAAGCTCGAAACCGTAGAAATTGTTGAATGGCATCTCTCCATCTCTGAGGACGATAATTCCCGGATCAATATTTCCAAATCTTTTTTCGTTGCTTGCCCTATACTGCATTCAACAAAATGGCGCCGTTGCCGGGGATGGTTATGGTTGCATCGCAATAGTTTCCGTGGTTTTGAGCTTTGTATATAACGTATATATTGTATATTTTCACTTGTATATATACATTTACTTGTACATGTTTACTTGTTTATATTCACCATATAGGTTTACTTGTATATGTTACATATAAGTATACTTTTATTGGTGAACGTTGGTGAAGCATGTTGATCTCGGATTAGCTCTTTAATTACAAATCTTCACTTTTCAACTTGCGTATCCAACATTCGCCGATTTTTCTTTTTGTGTATGTTAATAGTTATATGTGTTCCATGTTTGTATATATGTGTTTGTTCATGTACATATTTGTATATGTGTGTGTGTTTACTTTTATGTTTGTATAATTGTTGTATATATTTGTACCTGTAACGTTTGTTGAGTGCTTTGGTTAGGACACTTTCTTTAGGCTTGTGCGGTGAGACATCACCATGGCATGATTGGAGGAAGCTACTTTCCAAACACCGAAACAATAAAGGCGTCGAGCTAACGACGTAAAACAAGCGCTTGTTGGGAGGCACCCCAACGGTTGTAAATTTTTGTCTATATTTAAATATTTGAGGTATTTAGGTGAAGTGGAGAGAGCTGGAACACCAGATTCTGTTATGATTTTTCTGGTTCTTCTGTCATCCGCTAAGCGAGCCTAGCTCCGCTAAGCGATGACAGTAGAATTTTGTTTTTCTGCTCTGTACCAGTGGGGTTCCTATTCCGCTTGGTTCACTCATTTTTCCCACTTTCACCAAGGCTATTTAGTAATAGATACTAGTTTTATTTTTCTAATTCTTTTATTGGTTGTTTGTACTCAAATTTTGTTCGGTAATTCGAAGATTTTTGAGGTGATTTTCCAAAGCTTGAGTGTTTCAACTTGCGGATGTATGGTAGGATATTGTTTTTGAAGTTGTATCATTCAAGGCACTCATTTATCGCTTTCTATAGCATGACATGTTTAGGAAAATTTTCATTTGTACAATTACCATACCATTCATTCTTTTGCATTACTTGCTTATTGATTGAATCACTTTAGTTCCCAAACCTTAAATGTGAGGAAGCTTTCCATTGTTTACATATGCTGGAGGCCATAATCTTTGTTTTAACTTGATTTTATTATGCTTAATCTTTTGTTTATGTTGATTTTATGAAAGCATGAAAAGGATCAATGCATTTTGTTTCATTTTGAGCACAGCTACCAAAACCAAATAGTCAATTCACCTTGTGAGTGTGTGATCATTTGTTAACCCTTTTGAGCTTTTTGTCAATGTTCATGTTGTTTTTGCTAAATGCTTATCTTTGAGTGTTTAGTTCTCATTTTTGCATGGATGATTGATTCTTTGTTTTCTTGAACCTTCAACCATGATTTTTGGTATGAATTTTTACCTTGCCTTAGAAGTAGGGAGTATTCATATGATGATGTGGTTGAATTCAAGTTGGGGAGAGAAATGGTTGCTACTTATGTGGTTGTTGCCATGAGGTTGAAAAGAAAGAAAAAAAAAGAAAAAAACGTGAAAAGAAAAAGAAAGAAAAAAGTGAAAAAGTTTTGAAAAAGAAAAGAAAAGAGAAGCGAATAATTGTGCTAATAAGTGTTGTGATTGGTTTGAGAAACTTGTGGTTAAGGAAGAAGTTTAATCGGAATTTTGTTGTTTGAATCTTTGGTGGATTGATCACTCCCTTAGGTTTAGGAAAGTTTTTGTTTCGATTAGCCTTAGGACATATCCCTTGTTTGTTAACCAAGCCACATTACAACCTTGAAAAGTCCTTGTGATTCTTGCTTTTGTAATTTCAATGTGATTTTTGGATGAATGCATAATTTAATCTTTTGTTTGCAAGATTGTTGGATGAGTGTTAAAAGTCCTTCACCTTTGTGTGTTCTTCATCCATTGATGAAATTTTGCTAGGTGTGATTCATGAGATAGCATGTATTGTGTTAGAATGTTTTGTATGCTTTTTGTGCTTAGGATTCGTTTCATTTACATGTTGTCGTTGTAGGATGGTGGTAAGTATTTACTTTGTTTATATGTTTTTGTATTGAGCCATACATTTGTTTTTGGTTTTCAAAACTTGTTGATTCACAATTCTTTGGTTTATTACTTTTGATTCTTTGGTTTATTTGACATTGTTTGAGGACAAACAAAGTTTCAAGTTGGGGAGAGTTTGATAAGTGCCAAAATGTTGTTATTTTGTGTATATAATTGTGGCACTTATCGATTCTATTCATTCCGTTTTTGTAATAAAATCCTCACTTTTGTGTATATATTCACATTATTTAGTTTTCATATGTTTTATATACCGTTTAATAGTTTTTCCTTTGTTTTTATAGGTATTCATGCTTATTGGAGCCTCGAGGAATAAAGTGTCGAAGACACGGCTCCGATTGCGTGATTTTGGATCAAATAAGCAAGATTTGTGCAGAGATGTCCGCTTAGCGGCCTCTAAGCGCGCTTTCCATTGGCGAACCAATTTTCCTGGCCGCTAAGCGGCAGCTCTGGCCGTTAAGCGGAGCCCTGTTTATTGTTCTAGATATTTTTGTAATACGTGTAGTCCGCTCAGCGAGGTTTGGCCGCTAAGCGGCCGTAGCAGAAATTGTGTTTATATTTCTTCATTTGTAACATTTCTAGGGTATGGTTTTGGAGAGTTTTTGGTTCCAACTCCATCATTTTCATTCTTAGAGTATGATTGACTTAGAAAACAACACCGGGTCATGCACTTGGAAGATCGGAGGTGGATTTCTCATCAACCGGAGCTGACAACCCGCGAGATGTTTGGTTTATCTTCCCTATTCTTTGTGTATTTCTTTTGTGTTGGGTTTGTTTGTATAGTTACTCAAATCTTATGTATATTTACCGATTATAATGTTATGTTTAACTTGCTTTACAAATCTGTGTTGATGTTGTTCTAGATTTTTGCTCTATGCTGGGGATTTGGGTTGCTTTAGAGATAAACTTCTTGAATCCTTATCTAGGATGATAATCTGTTGGTTCTGAACTCTAGAGATAGATTTAGAGCTAGCATTCACTGTTTGTATCTGTTCTTAATGCTTTCATGTTTGAGCGGCGCGCGAGAGATCGCCGACGCGAGAACACGGATGTTTGAGATACGTGATGACATAGATGAGTATCGTAGGTTGAGTATAATGGGTTGGTAAGTGTATGTTTGTGAAGAGCGAATATATTTACATTCCTGATAAGTTATTTCTCTTCTAAGAATGTGTTTATTCTTTTACTGTCTATATCTTTGTTTACTTTTTGCTCATTCAAACCCAAGCTCGAAACCGTAGAAATTGTTGAATGGCATCTCTCCATCTCTGAGGACGATAATTCCCGGATCAATATTTCCAAATCTTTTTTCGTTGCTTGCCCTATACTGCATTCAACAAAATGGCGCCGTTCCCGGGGATGGTTATGGTTGCATCGCAATAGTTTCTGTGGTTTTGAGCTTTGTATATAACGTATATATTGTATATTTTCACTTGTATATATACATTTACTTGTACATGTTTACTTGTTTATATTCACCATATAGGTTTACTTGTATATGTTACATATAAGTATACTTTTATTGGTGAACGTTGGTGAAGCATGTTGATCTCGGATTAGCTCTTTAATTACAAATCTTCACTTTTCAACTTGCGTATCCAACATTCGCCGATTTTTCTTTTTGTGTATGTTAATAGTTATATGTGTTCCGTGTTTGTATATATGTGTTTGTTCATGTACATATTTGTATATGTGTGTGTGTTTACTTTTATGTTTGTATAATTGTTGTATATATTTGTACCTGTAACGTTTGTTGAGTGCTTTGGTTAGGACACTTTCTTTAGGCTTGTGCGGTGAGACGTCACCATGGCATGATTGGAGGAAGCTACTTTCCAAACACCGAAACAATAAAGGCGTCGAGCTAACGACGTAAAACAAGCGCTTGTTGGGAGGCACCCCAACGGTTGTAAATTTTTGTCTATATTTAAATATTTGAGGTATTTAGGTGAAGTGGAGAGAGCTGGAACACCAGATTCTGTTCTGATTTTTCTGGTTCTTCTGTCATCCGCTAAGCGAGCCTAGCTCCGCTAAGCGATGACAGTAGAATTTTGTTTTTCTGCTCTGTACCAGTGGGGTTCCTATTCCACTTGGTTCACTCATTTTTCCCACTTTCACCAAGGCTATTTAGTAATAGATACTAGTTTTATTTTTCTAATTCTTTTATTGGTTGTTTGTACTCAAATTTTGTTCGGTAATTCGAAGATTTTTGAGGTGATTTTCCAAAGCTTGAGTGTTTCAACTTGCGGATGTATGGTAGGATATTGTTTTTGAAGTTGTATCATTCAAGGTACTCATTTATCGCTTTCTATAGCATGACATGTTTAGGAAACTTTTCATTTGTACAATTACCATACCATTCATTCTTTTGCATTACTTGCTTATTGATTGAATCACTTTAGTTCCCAAACCTTAAATGTGAGGAAGCTTTCCATTGTTTACATATGCTGGAGGCCACAATCTTTGTTTTAACTTGATTTTATTATGCTTAATCTTTTGTTTATGTTGATTTTATGAAAGCATGAAAAGGATCAAGGCATTTTGTTTCATTTTGAGCACAGCTACCAAAACCAAATAGTCAATTCACCTTGTGAGTGTGTGATCATTTGTTAACCCTTTTGAGCTTTTTGTCAATGTTCATGTTGTTTTTGCTAAATGCTTATCTTTGAGTGTTTAGTTCTCATTTTTGCATGGATGATTGATTCTTTGTTTTCTTGAACCTTCAACCATGATTTTTGGTATGAATTTTTACCTTGCCTTAGAAGTAGGGAGTATTCACATGATGATGTGGTTGAATTCAAGTTGGGGAGAGAAATGGTTGCTACTTATGTGGTTGTTGCCATGAGGTTGAAAAGAAAGAAAAAAAAAAGAAAAAAACGTGAAAAGAAAAAGAAAGAAAAAAGTGAAAAAGTTTTGAAAAAGAAAAAGAAAAGAGAAGCGAATAATTGTGCTAATAAGTGTTGTGATTGGTTTGAGAAACTTGTGGTTAAGGAAGAAGTTTAATCGGAATTTTGTTGTTTGAATCTTTGGTGGATTGATCACTCCCTTAGGTTTAGGCAAGTTTTTGTTTCGATTAGCCTTAGGACATATCCCTTGTTTGTTAACCAAGCCACATTACAACCTTGAAAAGTCCTTGTGATTCTTGCTTTTGTAATTTCAATGTGATTTTTGGATGAATGCATAATTTAATCTTTTGTTTGCAAGATTGTTGGATGAGTGTTAAAAGTCCTTCACCTTTGTGTGTTCTTCATCCATTGATGAAATTTTGCTAGGTGTGATTCATGAGATAGCATGTATTGTGTTAGAATGTTTTGTATGCTTTTTGTGCTTAGGATTCGTTTCATTTACATGTTGTCGTTGTAGGATGGTGGTAAGTATTTACTTTGTTTATATGTTTTTGTATTGAGCCATACATTTGTTTTTGGTTTTCAAAACTTGTTGATTCACAATTCTTTGGTTTATTACTTTTGATTCTTTGGTTTATTTGACATTGTTTGAGGACAAACAAAGTTTCAAGTTGGGGAGAGTTTGATAAGTGCCAAAATGTTGTTATTTTGTGTATATAATTGTGGCACTTATCGATTCTATTCATTCCGTTTTTGTAATAAAATCCTCACTTTTGTGTATATATTCACATTATTTAGTTTTCATATGTTTTATATACCGTTTAATAGTTTTTCCTTTGTTTTTATAGGTATTCATGCTTATTGGAGCCTCGAGGAATAAAGTGTCGAAGGCACGGCTCCGATTGCGTGATTTTGGATCAAATAAGCAAGATTTGTGCAGAGAGGTCCGCTTAGCGGCCTCTAAGCGCGCTTTCCAGTGGCGAACCAATTTTCCTGGCCGCTAAGCGGCAGCTCTGGCCGTTAAGCGGAGCCCTGTTTATTGTTCTAGATATTTTTGTAATACGTGTAGTCCGCTCAGCGAGGTTTGGCCGCTAAGCGGCCGTAGCAGAAATTGTGTTTATATTTCTTCATTTGTAACATTTCTAGGGTATGGTTTTGGAGAGTTTTTGGTTCCAACTCCATCATTTTCATTCTTAGAGTATGATTGACTTAGAAAACAACACCGGGTCATGCACTTGGAAGATCGGAGGTGGATTTCTCATCAACCGGAGCTGACAACCCGCGAGATGTTTGGTTTATCTTCCCTATTCTTTGTGTATTTCTTTTGTGTTGGGTTTGTTTGTATAGTTACTCAAATCTTATGTATATTTACCGATTATAATGTTATGTTTAACTTGCTTTACAAATCTGTGTTGATGTTGTTCTGGATTTTTGCTCTATGCTGGGGATTTGGGTTGCTTTAGAGATAAACTTCTTGAATCCTTATCTAGGATGATAATCTGTTGGTTCTGAACTCTAGAGATAGATTTAGAGCTAGCATTCACTGTTTGTATCTGTTCTTAATGCTTTCATGTTTGAGCGGCGCGCGAGAGATCGCCGACGCGAGAACACGGATGTTTGAGATACGTGATGACATAGATGAGTATCGTAGGTTGAGTATAATGGGTTGGTAAGTGTATGTTTGTGAAGAGAGAATATATTTACATTCCTGATAAGTTATTTCTCTTCTAAGAATGTGTTTATTCTTTTACTGTCTATATCTTTGTTTACTTTTTGCTCATTCAAACCCAAGCTCGAAACCGTAGAAATTGTTGAATGGCATCTCTCCATCTCTGAGGACGATAATTCCCGGATCAATATTTCCAAATCTTTTTTCGTTGCTTGCCCTATACTGCATTCAACATAAACATGCTATGCTATAGAAAGCGATAAACGAGTACCTTGCGACGTACAAATTTGAACAATCATTACCGCACAACCGGCATATTGAATCTATCACAATTGGAGAATTACCAAATGAGACTCCAAGCAATCGGGCCAAAATTTGAGTCTAAACAACAACAAAAGAATTAAAAAAAATAAAACTATAAAATACTATACTATAAAGCCTTGGTGTAAGTGGGAAAAAGGCTAGCCAAGTGAACCATTAAAAAAAAATCACTGGCCAAAAGCAACACAGCGCGCGACGCGCCCTCAAGACCGCGCGACGCGGGCACAGTTCTGCCTAACCAAGCTCTTCAGCTCCCAAGCCGCGCGACGCGCGCTACACTAGAAAAACAGAACCGACTCAAAAAAACAGAATTTCAGTACGACACCACTTAACACCTACACTACTCATTTACAGAAAACTAAAACAGAAAAATAAAACCATTGGGGTGCCTCCCAACAAGCGCTCGTTTAACGTCGCTAGCTCGACGCCTTTATTGTTTCGCGAATGGTAAGTAACTTCCCCGCGGTACGCCAATGCTTTCGCCTCAAACGCAACCTAAAGAAAACGACCTGCCCAAACAATTAACAAACGAATCAAAAGCAAAAGTATACACAAGTATGTGTAAAAACACAATTATACATAAAACGCAATATTTACAAAATCCTTAATTGGCTAAACAAATTGAAAAGTGAAGATTTAGAATTTACGAACTATCCGAGTTTAATTTGTTTAGCCAACTTCACCTTGCTAAATAGCAAAAGTGAAGAGGAACAAAATCAAACACACAAACATGTATAAGTATGAAAATATAAACATGTATCAATATACAAAAATATACAAGTATGAGAATATGCACAAAATATACGATATTCACAAAACTCAAAACCAAAGAAACTATCGCAATGCGAATTCAATAAAAACACCAATCCCCGACAACGGCGCCATTTTGTTGAAGCGATAAAGCGGCAAGCAACAAAAGTTTTGGAAATATTTATCCGGGAATTTATCGTGTCCACAGAGATTGGTGCTACTGAATTTCCGTTCGACGGATTCTTAGTTATGAGTTTGGGTTAAAATGGGTTTAGACGGTAAACACGAAAATTTAACTTATGAACATAAAAATAATTCATTCTTGATAGAGAATAGCTTATCTGGTTTGAATCTAAACTACTCCTCACAAACTTAGATTTATCACTCCGCCGTACTCAATCTACAATACTCATCAGAATCACCACATATCCCTCACATCAGTGTCCATGTCTACAACACCGACAGAATTCAACTATATTTCTCTTTCGACGATGTCTCAACCGATCGAACAACACAGAAGCATTAAACTCAGATATTAAGTGGATGTTAACCCCAATCCTATGTCTAGAATCAAAAGCTAACAGATGTCCCCCTAATCAAGATTTGTGATGTCTATTTCTACAACAACACAAATCCAAAGCATTTAAGCAAAAAGATCAGAAAAACACCGATTAAGATTTGTAAAGCAAACTTTATACAACTAGTAGAAAAAGCAACAAACATCCATGGGTTTAGAGTAATTTACATACAAACTCACCAAAAGAGAAATACAAAGAGAAGAGAAGAAGAGGAACCAAACATTTCTTGGTTTGTCAACACTAATCGATGAGAAATTCGACCTCCGATCATCCGATTACAAGCTCCAATGGTGTTTCCAAGTCAAATCTACCCAAAAATTACCTTGGATGAATTGAAAAAACAGCTTTTAGTAAACATGGCGTAACTTGAGAACCGTAACTCCGATTTGCGCCCGGTTCGAAGCGTTGGAAAGCTTATTCAATTTCCTATCTAACAATGAATAAATGGCAGTCAAATTGATGATTTTATCATCCTCATTTTGATCCTTAGCCACCGAATGAATTGATTCTATCGCTCAAAATCGCGCGTTTGAAGCCGTGTCTTCGACACTTTATTGCTCATGCTCCAAATACGCAAGAATACCTACAAAAAGAGTAGAAAACTATCAAAAAGTATAAAAGTGTATGAAAATATATCTATTCACAAAGTATACGTATTTATGCACAAAACGGGGAATTATTCAACGGTATTAACAAAAAGTATCAATAAGTGCCACTATTTACAAACACAAAATAACTACATTTTGGCACTTAACAGCTGGCTAAGCGAGCTACACTTATTCCTTAAAATATCTAGTACAGTAAAGGAAATATCGCTTAGCGAGATGATTTCGCTAAGTGAGCTCAGGAAAACTCTACTTCTCTGTTTGTAAATCTCATAGCGCGCTTCAACTTGGCTATGCAAGCTTCTATAGAATTTCCATTTTATTGCTCCAAAACTGCGAATTTGAACCCGTGCCTTCGACACTTTATTCCTCGAGGCTTGAATATGCATTAATACCTATAAAACAAAGGGAAAACTATCAAACGGTACACAAAACAAATCAAAACTCAATTATAGTAATATTTACACAAAACTTGGGATTTTATTACAAAAACCAAAAGAATAGAATCAATAAGTGTCGCAAATATATACTCAAAATAACGACATTTTGGAACTTATCAAACTCTCCCCAACTTGAAACGTTGTTTGTCCTCAAACAATGTCAAGTAAATCAAAGAATCAAAAGTAATAAACCAAAGAATCGTGAATCAACAAGTTTAGAAAACCAAGAATAAATGTATGGATCAACACAAAAACGTATAAACAAAGCAAATACTTACCACTATTCTACAGCGACAACATGTAAACAAAATGAATCCTAAGTACAAAAATCATACGAAACATTCTATAACAATACAAGCTCACATCATAAATCACACCTAGCAAAAATTCATTGAGGGATGAAAAACACACAAAGGTGAATGACTTTTAACACTCATCCAACAATATTGCAAACAAAAGATTAAATTATGCATTCATCCAAAAATCATATTGAAATTACAAAGAATCACAAGGACTTTTCAAGGTTGTAGCGTGGTCGGGTGAACAAACAAGGGATAAGTCCTAAGGCTAATTGAAACAAAAACTTGCCTAAACCTAAGGGAATGATCAATCCACCAAAGATTTAAACAACAAAATTTCGATCAAACTTCTTCCTTATTCCAAGTTATCAAAATAAAAAAATAACTACTTATTAGCACAATTATCCGCTTCTCTTTTCTTTTTCTTTTTTAAAACTTTTTCAATTTTTTTCTTTTTCTTTATTTTTCACTATTTTTCTTTTTATATTATTTTCAACCTCACAGCAACAACCAAATAAGTACATAATCATTTATCTTCCCAACTTGAATTCAACCACATCATAATATGAATACTCCCTACTTTTTAAGGTAAGATAAAAATTCATACAATAACACAAAGTTGAGGGTTCAAGAAAAAAGGAATCAACATCCATACAAAAATAAGTGAACTAAATGCAAGCATAGAAGTTCAAGAAATAACATGGATGTTGACAAAAAT
The DNA here is from genome assembly GCF_029867415.1 of Vicia villosa. Classification (NCBI taxonomy): domain Eukaryota; kingdom Viridiplantae; phylum Streptophyta; class Magnoliopsida; order Fabales; family Fabaceae; genus Vicia; species Vicia villosa. Next base: position 1,198,944 of record NW_026706810.1, on the reverse strand, counting down.
ATCAAAGAGGTAACAAATGATCACACACTCACAAGGTGAATTGACTATTTGGCTAAGGTGGTTGTGCTCAAAATGAAACAAAATGTTTTGATCCTTTTCATGCTTTCATAAAATCAACATAAACAAAAGATTAAGCATAATAAAATCTAGTTAAAACAAAGATTGTGGCCTCTAACATATATGAAAAATGGAAAGCTTCCTCACATTTATGGTTTGGGAATTAAAGTGATGAAATCAACAAGCAAGTAATGCAAAAGAATGAATGGCATGGTAATTGTACAAATGAAAAGTTTCCTAAACATGTTATGCTATAGACAACGATAAATGAATACCTTGAATGATACAACTTCAAAAACAATATCCTACCATACATCCACAAGTTGAAACACTCAAGCTTTGGAAAATCACCTCAAAAATATTTGATTACCGGACCAAAATTTGAGTCCAAACAACCAACAAAAGAATTAGAAAAACAAAACTATTATCTACTACTAATTAGCCTTGGAGAAAGTGGGAAAAAGAGGTGAACCAAGTCGAATAGGAACTCCACTGGCACAAAGCAAAGAAAATTGAATTTTTATGCACTCGTTAAGCGAGTTAGATCCTGCTAAGCGATGACAGCAAAAACTAGAAAAACCATAACAGAATCTAAGCTTCCAGCACCCTCCACTTCACCTAATTACCTCATAAACATAAAAATAAACAAAACTTACAACCGTTGGGGTGCCTCCCAACAAACACTTTTTTTACGTTGTTAGCTCGACGTCTTTATTGTTTCGGTGCTTGGATAGTAGCTTCCTCTCGTAATGCCATGGTAATGTCTTACCACACAAACCTAAAGAAAGTGTCCTAACCAAAACACTCAACAAACATTACGGGTACAAATATATACAACACTTGCACGAACATAAAAGAAAACACAAATATACAAGTATGAACAAATACAACTATTAACAAACAAAAAAAGAGAAAGTTGGTGAATGTTGGATACACAAGTTGAAAAGTGAAGATTTATAATTAAAGAGATAATTCGAGTTTAACTTGTTTCACCAACAAAAGTATACTTATATGTAAACATATACAAGTAAACATTTATAGGTGAAAATATACAAGTGGACATATACAATATATACAATATATACAATATATACAAAGCTCAAAACCACAGGAACTATTGCGATGCAATTCTAACAAAACCATCCCCGACAACGACGCCATTTTTGTTGAAACGGTAGAGGGAAAGCAACAAAAGATTTGGAAATATTATTCCGGGAATTTATCGTGTCCACAGAGATGGTCGTTAGAATGCCATTCAATGGTTTCGATAATTTTGAGCTTGGGTTTGAATGGATTGAAAGTAAAAAGATATAAACAGAAAAAATAAATACATTATTAGGAGAGAATAACTTATCAGGCATGCAAATATACTCACTCGTCACAAACTTAAACTTATTGACCAGTTACACTCAACCCACAATACTCGTCATTACCATCACGTGTCTCTCACATCAGTGTTCATCTCCGAAGCACCTACGAGAACAATCACAACCAAAGTTATCTCTAACACAAAGTTGCGAGAACATCTGTATTCTCGCGTCGCGATCTCTCGCGTGCAACTCAAACACGGAAGCATTAAGCTTCGACACACAAGTGATTGTCAGCTCTAAATTCATCTCTGGAGTTTAGAAACTAACAGATATCCATCCCTAATCAGGATCCGTGAAGTTTATCTCTAAAGCAGCACAAATCCCGAACATAATTGCAAAAAAATTAGAGAAGATAACAATAACAATTTGTAAAGCAAATTTTATACAACACCATGAGCGATAAATATACATAAGATTCGAGTAAATATACAAATAAAACCCAACAACAGAGAAATACATAAAGAAGAAGAGAAATGAACCGAAAATCTCCCGAGTTGTCAGCTCTGATTGATGAGCAATCCACCTCTGGTCATCCAAATGCAAGCCCCATAGCTATTTTCTAAGCTAATCCTAATCTAAGAATGAAGGTGATGAACTTGGAACAAAAAAATCCCCAAACCCATAACCTAGAAATGTTATAAATGAAAGAATATAAAGAAAAATTTGCGCAGGGTCACTAAGCGAGCTACGCTTATTCCCTAAAATATCTAGTACAGTAAAGGAAATATCGCTTAGCGAGATGACTTTGCTAATCGAGCTCTGGAAAACTCTGCTTTTCTGTTTGTGAATCTCATAGCGTGCTACAGCTTGGCTAAGCGAGCTTCTACAGAATTTTCATTTTATTGCTCCAAAACTGCGTATTCGAAGCCCTGCCTTTGACACTTTATTCCTCGAGGCTCGAATATGCATCAATACATATAAAAAAAAGGAAAAACTATCAAACAATACACAAAACGAATAAAACTCAATTATACTAATATTTAAACAAAAGTTGAGATTTTATTACAAAAACCAAAGGAATAGAATCGATAAGTGTCACAAATATATACTCAAAATAACGACATTTTGGCACTTATCACTAGGAAGTGGCCTGCCATTGTTTATGGACGTGGGGAACAAAGAATTGCATGATGAAGATTTTACTTGCCCTTACAACATGGTTCATAAGATATCGCAAATGATTAAATTCTTAAATTGCCAAAGACCGGAATAATGTTGTCTCTAAGGTGAATAAAATATTGGAAATGGTTGGTAGGACTCCACCTCAAAATCAATGTGTTAAACTAAACACAATTGAAGCTTGTAAATATACGGTTACGGCGGCTTGTGATGGTGTTATAAGAGATACTAATGGTAACTGAATAGGAGGATTTGCTAAGAATGTTGGTAGGTGCAGTACATTTGTTGTTGAACTTTGGAGTATGTTTGAAGTCGTTAAGTGAACTCAAAGGTTAAGATTAAGAAGATTGGAGCTCAATGTGGACTCCATAGCGGTCATGGAATCTCTTAAAAAAGGCACCGCAAATAGAATTACGCATTGTTACGTTAAATTTGAAGGTTGATGAGGAGGTGCAAGTTATTCATATCTATAGGGAAGCTAATAAGTGTGTTGACGTTCTAGCGAATGAAGGTTGCTATCTAGATTTTAATTGTATCTTTTATGATACTGCTCCTAATCATATTGGAGTTTTGTTATCAAATGATTCCATGAGAATCTCCCTTCCCAAATTGATATCTTTGTAGTTTCTTTCTTTCGAGGCCTTTGGCCCTCTCTCACATAAAATAAAATGAAATCAAACAACGTACATATATTTTATTAATTTTTAATTTTATATTAATATGAAATATTACATTAGTTTATTATTAATTGTTTTTTATTTTTTAATATACTTTATTAGTTTAATTTATTTTATTCTTTTATCATTATATATGCTTAAAACATAATTGATAAATTGTATTTCATGATATTTAATTTTAATATAATTGTATTATATTTTGTATCAAATTTATTATTTTATCATGTTCTTATAATATTATTATTAACTAAAAAAATTATAATTTTTAAATTTTAATATCCAAAAATTAATCTAAAATCCCTCATTGTATTAAACTTTTGATTATGAATGAGAAATCATAGTTTTGCTTTGTTAAAAAAAATCAATCTAAAATAAATCAAACAAATTGGTTTTGGTTCAGATAAGATTTTTTTCAAGTATTTGTCTAAAATCAAATAAAATTTCATATATTTTTATATTTGAATCAGATAAATTTTAAAACAAAAAAAATCCAAAATGCACCGCAAAGGTTCATACTTTAGTATGGGTGATTGTTAAACTTTTTTTAAAATAACTTATAAATGTTTATAAAATGTTTTTAAACTTTAAAATATGTTCTAATGAATTCCAAAATTTAATTTAACTAAATTTAATATGATAAAAGAAAGAAAACTACGACCTTGATGAGAAAAGTATCATTTTTAGAAGTTAAGAGGATCATAGAAAATAAATAAATAAAAAATTCAAACCAAATGAAAAAAAAAAAAAAGCAATGCATTTTTATTTGGTTTAAAAATTGAACTGAACTAATGAAAACCAAATAGTTTGGTATGATTCTTTATTCTTCATTATTAAAAACAACATAAGTGATGAACTGAACTAATATCTATAATCATTTCATACTTGAATTTTATGAATAGTTCGTCCAACACAACACAAACACACGAAAACATGTGTGATGCTTCACTTTATAATCTACAATATAAGAAAAGAAACTCTTCTTGAAAATACCAAAATACCCCACTATTTCTTTATGTTGCCACGTGGACACCTTCTCTTTTCAGCCAACATTTGTCTTGCTTTCTTCCTTTTTTTATCATCCCGTTTCATTTACTTCATTTGCTTGTCTTTTCAAACTTTTTTGTTTTTTCTAAACTGTTTATAATTTTTCCCTACTTCCAACACACATACATGTTGCTCATTAATTGATATCTGACCTACCATATTCTTATTTAATCATAGTTTTTCAAAAAATATCAACAAATATATGAGACACATATTTATTACAACTAAATCAATAAATATAAAATAATTATAATTTTTGTAATATTTTAAATATTTTTTCAACTTTTATTTTATTTTTATATATTATTATATAAATAACTTTTTATTTATGTTCTGACATTATAGATTTAAGATATTTATTGTTATTAATATTTTTTTTATGATAATGGTCAACTATAGAAAATAATTTTTTTATCAAATAATAACTTATCATTTTTAAAATATTAAATTAAAATAAATATTTTTATTCACGTTTTTTTGGAAAAAATGATTTAATATAAATATTTAAAATTTAAAAAATTCGATGTTTTCTTGAATTTTGTATAGCGAATTAAAAAAATTATATTTATTTAAAATTTAATACATTTTATACATTTAATTATTATTTTTTTAGGGATATCAAATATTTCTCTATACATTTAATTATTATTTTTCACAGGTAGCAGACATTTTTCTATACATTCAATTATTATTTTTTCATGGGTACCAGATATTTTCTATGCATTCAATTATCATTTTTTTACGGGTACCAGACATTTTTCTATACATTCAATTATTATTTTTTCACGGGTACCAGATATTTTTCTATACATTCAATTATTATTTTTTCATGGATACCAGACATTTTTCTATACATTCAATTATCATTTTTTCACGGGTACCAGACATTTTTCTATACATTCAATTATTATTTTTTCACGGGTACCAGACATTTTTCTATACATTCAATTATCATTTTTTTCATGGGTACTAGACATTTTTTTATACATTTAATTATTATTTTTCACGGATACCAAACATTTTTCTATTAAAAATATACATCTGAAACAAATGCGTGTCTCGTACCAAAATCCGTGCGAACGCACGGGTTTGTTGCTAGTTTTTTATTAGTTTTCTATCTCTTTCCAACTTTGAAAATGAACTATAATTGTAATTTAATGATGGAATTAATTTTATGATAATTGTAATTGTATCTGATGATCATCATTTCGAATAGTATAATGTATTTGTATTTGATGCTGAATTATCATCATTTTGAATATCTTCTTAAGAATTTAAATTATATTATATTGAAGGAATTTATAAAATTTTAAATTTATTATAGATTTATTTAATTCAATTCGAAGTTATTTGAAATAGAGAACATAAGTTTTTCTATTTAAAGAACAGATAGTCTTAAAAAGAAATTCATACTATTTCATATTATATTTTTAATTAGTCTTTTTTTCAAACAAACTTTTTAAACTCTATGTAAAATTAATGTGTCAAAAATTGATTAACTGTTATAATTCATGAATATTAAATATTCATATGTATGTTTCAAAATGACAAGAAAAGGTGCAGGTGAGTAAATACTAATAAATGTATAAAAAATAATCACATATAGAAAGTGATACTCACATTAAAAGACTTTATAAAGTGTTATGTTCATTAACTCGACACAAGAGGTAAAGAGGATAAAGTACCACATGAACAAGTGTGGTGGTCCCAAGCATTATGTCACATGTCTCCTCCATATACCTCTATTATGGTGTCGCCACTAGCGACACCCGCTCTGGCTCTGCGACTAGGTCCGAGGGCGTGGGTGAAAAGCTCTAATGGAGGCTTGTAGGAGGCACTTGGGAACTTAGGAACGATGCATCAGAGCCTTCGGGCTACTCGCGATCGGCCTTCGGCCGGCATGTGACGGCCAGTCGCCATATATGGCAAATGGTCGTTGCTCTTGTTTTTTGGTTGTTTCTTATGCTTGAATTTTGAATTCGGAAATAGAAAACACTTCGTGTAATATTATAGAATGAAAATAGGCAACGCTTAAAAAGTATTGTTGTAGGATAAACAATATAACTTTTGGTAAAAGTGATGTTAAAAGGGTGTTGTTTCATCAAGGATCACAACTCTGTGAAACAACAGTAATATGGCCTATAAATAGATCATTCTAGATTCAAAAATCACATTACAAAATGTATATCCATTTCAATAAAATTTCATACTCTCCTCCCTACATTCGAGTTTTCACATGTCTTGTGCAAACTTGAGTATATGCTTAATTATGTTAGGTATTCCTGCATAGAAAGTCCAAGACATTATAGAGTTTTTGCAATACTATAACGAAAGTGATTCATTTATGATTCTAGTTTGGATCCAATCAATCTAGAAGCTTTATTTAACAATATTATAGTATTTCAAATCATGGCTACAGAGACTTTAGTTTCAAGTATCAAAGGGATGAACCAGGACCTTGTCAAGTTGGATCGTTTCGGTGGAACAAATTTCACACGTTGGCAAGACAAGATGATATTTCTTCAAATTTCTCTGAAGATTCACTATGTCTTAGATCCTGATTAGACACCAATTCCAGAACCTAAAGAAGATGACACTGATGAAGTCAAGAAGGAACAAAAGAAACGAAAGAAAGATGAATTAATATATCATGGACATATTCTTAACACATTATCCAATCGTCTCAGTGATCTATACAATGACACCTATCTGCAGTAGAGATCAGGAAAGCACTCGAATTCAAATTCTAGGCTGAAGAGGAAAGTACAAATTTTTTTTTAATGTCTAAATACTTTGATTTTAAAATGTTGGATTTTCAGCTGATTCCTGCACAACTACACAAGTTATAGGTTCTCTTGAATAAAATAAAAGCCGTAAAAATAGACATTCCAGAAGCTTTCCAAGTCGGTACAATTATTGCAAAATTGTCACCTTCATGGAAAGGATACAAGAAGAAATTGCTGCATAGTTATGAGGATTTCTCGCTAGAGAAAATTCAGAAACACCTTCAATTGAGTAGGAATCGAAGGATAACGAAAAATTTGAGCCCAATGGAATCTCTAAAGCCAATGCCATGACTACCAAAGAAAAGAGGAACCATGATGGCATGAAGAACCATCTTGGACCTAAAAATGAACATAATAAGTTCAAGAATTCTAGCAGACCAAAAGGATCAAAAGGCGACTGCTATGTGTGCGGAAAACCAGACCACTATGCTCGAGATTACAGGAACAACAAGTCCAAAAAAAATTTAATGTTGTTCATGTCGATAATGAAACAATCGCTACGGTGAACGAGATCATGGTAATCAAAGGCAAAATGCAAGGATAATGGTATGATATGTGTGCTACCGTCTAAGTCTCTTATGTCAAATCAACATTTAAAACATATTCTGAAGTAAATGATGGACAAGAAGTGCATATGGAAAATGAAGTACGATCTAGAGTCATTGGAATGGGATCTGTCAAACTCAATTTCACTTCCTGAAAGAAAGTCACTCTTGTCAATGTATTTCATGTCCCCGACATGAATAAGAACTTTGTTAGTGGGGATTTGTTGGGAAAATTGGGCATTAAGTATGTCTATGAATCGGGCAAACTAATATTAACCCGTAACTGTGTATTTGTAGGAAAAGGATATTCCGTTTATAAAATAATCAAACTTTGTACTACCCATAATATTATTTTGAAATTTTTAATTCTGCTTATATACTTGAATATATTTCTTTATGGCATTCTAGATTAACTCATATTGGTATTAGTACTATAAATAGGTTAATTAAATTCTTATTGATCTCATGTAATATTCATGATTTCAAAAAATGTGAAATATGTGTTAAATAAAAAATAATTAAGAAACATTTCAAAAGGGATGAAAGAAAATCAAATTCGCTCGATCTTGAGCATTCTAATTTGTGTAAATTTAATGGCATATGCTAACCCGTGGGGAAACCGATATTGCATAACCTTTATCAATGATTGCTCTAGGTTCAAACATGTATACCTTTTAAAGCATAAAGATGGTGGCTTTTAAATTTATAAAGCGGAAGTAGAAAATAAATTAAATAGAAGTATCAAAGTCCTTAGGAGGTCTAGCCAAGAGAAAGAATCAGACATATCAAAAATGATAAATGGTATGGTAATGCATTATGAATTTCCATTTCACTTGTGGGGTGAAACACTGTTATCCTCATGTCATATAATGAATAAAATTCCTTTGAAGATAACCAGTATTTCTCCATATGAGATAAGGAAAGGTAGATCACCAAATATCCGTTATTTTAGAGTGTGGGGGTATGTAGTATATTACAAGAACATGGATCCTAAAAGAACTAAATTGGGTCCTCGAGAGATCATATATGCTTTCATAGGATATGCACCTAAAACAAAGCATAAAGACTTTTAAATCTAGAGTCTAATGTAATTGTCGAATCGCAAGATGTGGAATTCTTTGAAAACCTTATCACAAAGGATAAGGAATCTGATATTCCCACGAATAAGAATATCATAATGAAGATTCTTCATGGATTATTGAAATATAACCCAAAAGCCTTTCACAGATTATTGAAACAAAACCCAAGCCTAGGATAAGAAAAGTAGTCTGATAACCTAAGGATCTAGGACCATATGAAATTGATTCTCAACTTATTTCTTTTTATCTAGTTGAAGGAAATTGCGAGAATGATATTCTTAAGATTTCTGTTATTCTTCAAGTACAGGATGATCCTAAAACCTATAAAGAGGAAATAACTTTAGGGACTCTTCCTTTTGGAAGGATGCTATCCAAGACCAAATGGATTCAATAATGTCAAACCACAATTAGGAACTTGCCGATCTTCCAAAGGGATCAAGGCCCATTGGATGCAAATAGATGTTTATAAAAAGTATCATAATGAGGTACGTTAAACACCTACAAGGATAGATTAGTAGCAAAAGGGTTTAGACAAAAGGAAGGTGTTGATTATTTTGACGCATATGCACCAGTAGTAAATACGACGACAATTAGAGTATTGTTTGCATTGGCTTCTCTGAATAACCTTATAGTTCATCAAACGGATGTTAAAACAACATTCATAAATGGAGATCTCGATGAGGAAATCTACATGGAGTAACTAGAAGGTTACGTGCTTCCTGGAAATAAACAAAAGGTATGCAAACTTGTCGAATCCTTATATGGTTTAAAACATACACCAAAACAATGGCATCAAAAGTTTGACCCAGTCATACTTTCAAATGGATTTACTCAAAATTCTTGCGACAAGTGTATGTACACAAAGGTGCGAGAAAACATTGTAATATTTCATTGTCTATAAGTTGGTAACATGTTGATCATTAGCAACAACATGACTGAAGTCTTAAAAACGAAGAGGTTTCTAACTTCCACATTCAAGAAGAAAGATCTTGGACTAGTTGACACAATTTTAGGGATCAAAGTAAAACGAAATAGTGGGGCTTATGAAATTAGTCAAACACACTATACTGAGAAAATGTTGGATACGCTCAAACACATACATTTTAAGAAAGTAAAAACTCCATTTGATCCTAGTGTTAAACTTGAAAAGAACAATGGAAGAGTTATGACTCAATTGGAATATGCAAGTGAAATTGGATGTCTAATGTATTTAATAAATGCACCAGACCCAACATAGAATTTGTAGTTAGTAAGATGAGTATATTTAGTAGCAATCTAAATGGTGAGCATTGGAAGGTCATCACTATAACTTTCGGTTATCTTTTAAAAACCAAAATATTGGCCTTTAATATGGTAGGTTTCTTGCTACACTAGAAGGATATACCGATGCAATTTGGATATTGAGTTATGGAGATTATAAATCTACAATTGGATGGATATTTACATTAGTCACAGGTGCAATTTATTGGAAGAGCAAGAAACAAAAATACATTACTCTTTCGACCATGGAATTAGAGTTTGTGGCTTTTGCTTCCGCAGTTTAAGAAGTTGAATGGTTGAGGGACCTTCTGTTGAAAGTTCTATTGCCTAAAGACAATGTTTTAAAAGTGTTGATACAGTATGATAGTGAATCCTCCCTAGCTAGAGCATTCAGTGAAATGTACAATGGAAATTCTAGGCATATAGATCTTAGACATTTTTTTGTGAGAAAATTGATTAAGGATGAAATCATTTCACTGACATATATACAAATAAGCTACTTCGAGAGGTATGAGATTAAAACTCCTTGAATAAGGGTTCCAACAAGGGTAGAAACCCAATTCAAATTTAAGAAAATCTTAACCTAAGATTCAATGGATAACAGCAAGTTGTTGATTTGGATGTTTGTGCAACATTATGTGATAATGTTGTCTATTGCATATTGAAGGTTGAGTTTTTCAAACTCTTAATGAAGTTCAATGTCTAGAATATGTATCTCAAGAAAAATAAATACAATATGAACTTCACCTACGTGAATTTCGAGATGGTGTGTCTCAAAGTGAGAACTAGAGTTTCTATCACAAAAAAATTCACGAAACAGAAAAAACATATGGCCATACATAGTGATAGGCGAAAGATGTAGGCGAATAACCGTTAAAGAGTGTGCGTAAGATAACATCAATCTAATCACAAGGGATAGCTGTTTAGAGCATTGCTACCTAACATTCCAATTAGATTTTGCATTACCCTTACCAAGGTTAAGTTCAAATCGAAAGATACTTAGCAATATTAACATTTTTTGTTTCTTTTTTTCTAGAATTCGTCTTGTCGTTATTAGAACAAGTAGGAGATTTTTTGTAATTTACGAATGATAAATGTCAATGGGTGTGTTCCAAAATGATAAGAAAAAATGCAAGTGAGTAAATATCAATAAATGCATAGAAAATAGTCCCCTATAGAAAGTGATACTCACATTGAAAGTCCTTATAAAGATTTATGTTCATTAACTCAACAAAAGAGTTAAAGAGGATAAAGTGTCATATGGATAAGTGTGGTGGTCCCAAGCATTATGCCACTTGTCTCCTCCATACATTCCTCTGCAAGTATCTTCACTTGCGAAATCGGCTTCGGGACCGGGTCCGAGGGCGTGGGCATATAAGCTCTAATGGCGGCTTATAGGCGGCACTTGAGCAATTGGGCTACTCACGACGTTATACATCGGTCGACATTTGACCGACATGTGTTTGAATTTTGAATTCGAAAATAGGCAACACTTCGTGAAGTGTTGCAGAATGAAAATATGTAACACTTGAAAAGTGTTGCTATAGGCGAAACGATAATTATTTGTAAAAATAGTTTTTTTCACTTGAGAATATAAATTATCAATTAAAACCATTAGATTAAAAGAAAATATGATACTAAAATTTAGAGCAAATCTTTAAACATACTCATAATCTATTCCATATATAATCGAATTGACTCATGAACCTAATGAGACGAACTATGTATAGTTCAAGTTCAACTTATTTAATTAACGAACTTAATTTTTAACTCATTCAGTTCATTTGGTTCATGAACCTAATTCAACGATTTAATTTTTAATTTAAATTTCAAACTATTTTCGAATTAGTTTGATTCATTGTCTGTCAGCCTTACACGCGCTACAAATTAATAAAATCTTATAGTATGAAGTGTAAGTACGTATTAGTATTTTTAGACGTACCATGCAAAACTTTTCCATTTACAATAAGGTAAACATTTGTTCATTACTACTAATTTAGAAAAAATACATATTAATCAGTTTCTAAGAATTTAATGCAGGCAAACCACAATTTCATTTCTGATGTGACTTATCACTAGTTAACAAATAGAGATGGGCATAAAATAACTTTCTGAAAAGCCTATATTACCTTTTTTTATATATATCTTTTTCCATAATGTTTTTTTATCATGAAGAATACTTTAATTTGAAGGGTTGTTATTCGATACCCTTACGTGAATTTTGTGATTGAAAATAAGCCACTTGGAATATTTATAGTCAATTAGTGACATTATTCATATTCAGTGCATGCTGCATTTCGTCATATTCTCGAATTTGGATTTTGGACGGTGAATTTTGGCAAGTGGTGCGTGTCATTTCAGTCCATCTATTTAAATCATTCATTATGGCTTTAACTATCATTTAGTTTACTTTGACAAAACAAAACTGTTAATTATTTTATGAAAAATGCAATTTAGTGGTAAGCAAACTTATTATGAATAGAGGTCGGGATAAGGTCAGTCGATATAGATTTTTTATGTTTAATAACTTTTGGAAAATTCTTTGCCCACCTCCTAACCTTTTAGGTCACCTCTGGTGAAAAACCACATATATCCCTGACTTCGGAAATGCATTTTCGAAATGTAAGAAAAAGGTGTTTTCGGAGATGCATCCCTGAAAGCGCCTTTTTTTATTTAAAATTTGACTTATTTCGGAAATGCATTTCCGAAAACACCATTTCGGAAGTTCATTTCCGAAATATTGCGGGTTTTGCAGATTAAGCAAAACAACCCCCTCCCCCATTCATTTACCCTAATTCAACATCAAACACAACCCCAGAGAAATTTTGTGCAAACACTTCCAAGGCTACATCAAAGGATCCAATAAGCTTCCTATACTACATTCAAAAGCCCTCCAATCTCATCAATCGGTAAGCATTTTGAGTTTTAGATCTATGATTAAAATTCATATTAGGGTGTTTACAAATAGCAAAAAATGTATTAGGTTAGGTTGGTACTGATATTTAGGTTGTTTAGAATGTGTAAACATAGTTTTGAACTTTGTTTTTGGGGTCTGCCATGGAAGTTGCAGAAAACTTCCTCGCAGGTGTGTTTCGGAAGTTCATGTCTGAAAACACCTCCATTCCCAGTTTCGGAAATGAACTTCCGAATTGTATCAGAAGTGCAATTTTTTTAGTTCTTTATGTTGTCTCGCATATTAATCGATTTCAATTGTTTTCAGGAACATGTCAGACAACCAAGCACGCATCAGACAGGGTAGAGAGACCCAGACTGCGTCGGCTAGACGCGAGCGGGCGGCGGCGCAGCTGGCGTCGACAAAGGGACGGGGGCAGGGCCGAGGACGGCGTGTGCGAGTTCCCGTGGAGATGGCTCGGGTATCTTCTTCCCGCCAGCGAGAGGAGGAGGAGGAGGAGGAGGAGGAGGTGGCAGTGTCATACCACGAGGCGGAGGAGGTACCGGATGTTGACCCTCCACTCGGGGAGGAGGATGAGCAGGAGGAGGGCTACCCGGGAGGGCCCAGTGACACTTCTGTGCTGCTTACCTACCGCGAGCACGTCGCTCGACGTATCTGAGAGGGAGATGTATTTTTTATAATTTGTCCGACTACATTATTTAACCGTTTATAATTTAGACGTTTATTCAATATTTTCTTAACGGTCTATTTAACATACTTTTTTATTTGTTTTTTTGTAACAGGAGAGAAAGTCGTTGAAAATGGTGAACCACGCCCGGAAGGTTTTCAGTATGTTTAAACCGACTGCCGAGTGGTTTAACGACGCGGTGAGAGCTTCAGGGCTTAGTGGGCTCTGCATGACGGGGTATTCCACCATCAGCCACGGCATGTAGGGGGCCTTTGTGGAGCGGTGGCACAAGGAGACGTCTTCTTTCCACTTACCGGTTGGGGAGATGACGATCACCTTGCATGATGTGCAGTGTCTTCTCCACCTGCCGATCAGGGGGCACTGTTGACCCACTCCCGGATCTAGAGGGTCGAAGCCAGTCAGTGGATGGCGCTCTATTTGGGTATGGAGCCCGAAGTTGCTGACTATGAGTGCATCACGACATCTGGGCCTCATATCCGGTTCACCACATTGAGCCGCTATTTCGAGCACCACCTGGTGGCGGCGGCCGAAGCCGAGGATGCGGGTGACGACCTATTTACACATTATCACTGTGGCTGCGCTCTCCGGTGCTGGTACATGTATGTGGTAGGCGCTGCGATCTTTGTGGACAAGAGTGCGAGGTACGTCGACGTGACCTACCTCCGCTACTTCATGGACTTGACCACCGTTCACCAGTGGAACTGGGGGGCAGCTACTATGGCATACCTATACCAGAATCTGAATGAAGCCTCCAACTGGAGGACGAGGCAGTTGACCGGATCCTGCACACTACTCACGGTATGTTTCATTTTAATTGTTTCGTATTTTTTTATGTTTCGTATTTGTGTTTCGTATTTACTTATGTTTCGTATTTATTTATGTTTCGTATTTACTTACGGTACGTTACATTATCGTGTTTGTGTTTCAGAGCTGGATCATCTCTTACTTCTCCCAGATCCACGGCTTTCACATTGATCCTGAGTACGTTGACGCCATGCCCAGGGCCGCCAGATACGTTCTCTAGAGGGGAACAATGCGGTGGGACCATACCGTGGATACCTGGACCGCACGATGCACGATGACGTCACCTGGAGGCCATTCAGCGACTACACTCAGGTTGTCCCCTTTGACGGCATATCTTTATATTCTGGCTGGTTGGCATGCGGGACCAGCATCATGGTCCGATATCTCCCTGAGCGGTGCATGCGGCAGTTCGGATTTGTGCAGATGATACCCAGGTCACCTTTTGAGGCTGCTCCCGACACAGTGACCCGAGTGCAGCTCACTACCATATTTGAGGATTGGGAGCATCATGTGGTACCGGAGGAGTATCATCGTATTCGGGTCACCCAGGACTGGCACAATGTGGAGGGATACGTCACATGGTTCTATCGGGTGTCACATCCTCTGCTGACACCCGACGCTCCCGGCGCTGCTAGGCCAGCACACGAGGAGATCCTGGAGAACCAGCAGGCTGAGGATGACCACGCCATTGATCTCCTGTCGATTTGCCAGCGGATAGAGATGCTTAGGCGGGACGCGTTGGATCGAGGTGTCGTTCATCAGGGCGGTCCAGAGGCAGTCGCCGTGATGGAGATGATCGTCACTGATGCGGGTCGTGCGACGGCATACAGGCGGCAGAGGAGGTCCCAGGGAGAGAGGGTTAGGCATACCCAGTAGTGGTCGGGTTTATTTTTTTTTGTTTTCGGATTGTATCTTTCGCACACTATTATTATTTGGATTTGGATCGGATCGGCTTGTATATTTTACTATTTTTATCATATTAGTATTTTCTGTTTATATGTCGCTTATTTTATTTGTCGTCTTCCTTTAATTAAAAATACGAGAGAGTTTCCAAAAACATAAAAAAAAACACAGTTTCTGCATAATTCGGAAGTGCATTTCCGAAACCCCACAAAATCTGAAAAAAGGTGTTTTTGGAAGTGCATCTCCGAAAACACCCTCCATTTGGTGTTTTCCGAGATGCACTTCTGAAGTCTGAAAAAATTTAAAAAAAAAAAAAACTTCGGAAATACATTTCCGAAGCAGGGGTAAAGTGTGGTTTTCGCTGGGGGTGACCCCCATAGGGAGGTGGGTAAAGAAATTTTCTAACTTTTTTTCAAAATTTGATTGCCCTATTAATCTGTTTAAATATATATATATATACACATATATATATATATATATATATATATATATATATATATATATATATATATATATATATAAGCGTATCATATGAGAATGACATTTTTATACGAGAACATGAGAATAAATCTGAATCATTAGATTTTAAAATAAATGACAGAGATTATATGTCATTCTTTTTTTCTCTCTCCTCAATTATTTCATTCTCACGTATATAAAAATGTCATTCTCATATGATATGTCATACATATACATATATATATATATATATATATATATATATATATATATATATATATATATATATATATATATATATATATATATATATATATATATATATATATATATATATATATAGAGAGAGAGAGAGAGGGGGGGGGGGGGAGAGATAGAGAGATAGAAGAGGGTTGGTTGTGCATATCGAAGGAGAAGTCGCGCGTTGGAACGGTTCGGCAGGATTTACACAAGTTTGTCGTCCGATGTCAAAATCACTTATATTATACCTTTCACGAATCAGACTAAGAGTCCAACTCATATTACTTTGTAGTGACCTATGAATTTTTAAGCCATTTGAGTTTGTTTTAGATCCGAAAAAAACATTTTACTATTTTCTAAAATTTTAGCAATTTATGTTTTATTTATTTTATTTATTTAATTCTATTTTGTATTAAAGGCTCATTATGGTTTTTTTATTTTTTGTATTTAAAGATCTTTGGTGTGGGCATAAGGATTATCTTTCATTATAATAAAATTCAGAGTTTTCTTTTCTCTTTCTAGTGGATTCTAGGGCTTATCTGACAGGTTTTGCACTTGCAACCCTGTGTTTTTATTCTAGGTTTAGCGCTTGCTATTCCTTTGGACTTTTCGACTGTGCCATATATATATATATATATATATATATATATATATATATATATATATATATCATGATCAAATGACATCAAGGCGTCGAACTTTATATTATGACACATCTAATAACTCTTTACCGCATATCCGTATAACAAACTTCACAATTGGATTGAAAGATATTATCATATAGATAATGTCTATAAAATTTAAAATCAATAAAAAATTATCTGATATGTTGAAGAGAAAGAACAAAATTAATGGTTTTCATGAATTTTTGTAAAATGTTAATTTTATGCATCTCATTGACATGTTAAATAATTTTTGGTAGCTGTTAAATTTTATAGACACGATCTATATGATATTAACTTTCAATCCAACGATAATTTTTTTCATACGGATATGCGAAAAAGAGTTATTAGATGTGTCATTTGACCCTGACTATATAATATAACCATACAGAATCAAATAACACACACACACAAATTGATGCAGTTGGAGAACTGGCGATCTTGAGTGATGGTGTTGATCTCCTTTACGGTAGCCGGGGTGGACCTGTATGGTTAGCACACCAATGCCCAAGTGAGTTTAAGATTTAAGATGAGTGTAGTGAAGAATGAAGATTAGAGGATGTTCATTGTTTCTTGTGTTTGAACTGATTTTATACTTTAGGTTAAGTGAAGTGAATTTGAGATAAATTGGGCCTAAGCCATTTAGGTCGTTGGTTGGTCTGGAACAATTGCCCCCAAGGCTTTGTCAGGCACCAAAAGAGCGAGTGAAGCTTTAAGTGATCTTGGTTAGCCTCCAAGGCGTTGTATGATGTTACATGGAACTAAAACGCTTGAAATCAATTGAGAAAGTAATTGGAAACAAACGCCGTAAATGCAGTCTCATCATTGAAACATTTCATAGCCTTCTTCTGACATGTGTAGTGGCGTGACTAGTTAAGGCATGGTGCGGTTTACAGTGCACTCAAGTTGACGTGTATCCTCAAGGAGAAATTTATTCGTTGATACTGTGACTTCTTTCTCTAGTTGGTATGAATCCTTCAATTGTCACTGCTTATAAAAAGGAGAAATTGAGTGTTTGAAAGTTTTCACAACCCATGGAATTAAAACTTATGGTCACTTTCCCATAAAACATCTTCGTTTCTTCTTCCTTGAGAATATTAATAAAAGCGATATCCAGCTCCTTGCTCAAAGTTTTTTCTTTTCTTCCTCTTTCATCAATCTCACATAACCAGGTACAATCCTGAACTCAAGCTTTTTTCTTCAGCATTTCTTATTTTATAGATAGGATGAGTAATAGTACTGCTAACCTAGTGAGTGATTCTAAGAGTGATATTCCTTTTGTTTTGAGAATGGGGATATCCCTTGATTCTCATCTCCCTCATCTTGACCATGATCATCTAGAACCAAATGTCCTCTCCTTATCCGATAATTTTGATTTAAAAAGGGTATATAGGGATTCTATGGAAGAATTGGCCTCTTCATCTGACTAATCAGAAGCCTTTTTATCAAGTGGTGATGGAGAAGTTAATCGCGTCGATATCCATATGCCCTCTCTAATCCTAACCGAGGAAGAGATACAAGCTAACCAACAAAGGAGAGAATGTGCTAAGGATTACATTTAACTTTGCCTAAGAATTAATAATTGTGAACCCAAGAATGTTGATGTGCAGGCCTACTTTGATATTAAAAAATGAGGACACAATGTAGCACAACTGGGTGGATGCAAAGATAGTTGGCGCTTCATCTATTCTAAACACTAAGGGTGCCATGGATATTGTTGGCATCGTGGTCGGAAGTTTCTATGTATAGTCAGCTCTTCCAGTGGGGTTGAATAAAATGATATGCAGTTCCTTTGACGACTGCGCGATCCTGCTCTACAAGTACCTGTTCACAAAAATAGGACTGCAATTTCCCTTTATAACTTCGAGGTATCCATCTTAAAGCATGTAAAAGTTTTCCCTCTTAAATCCACCCAACATATTGGGTTTACATGAGGACATTTTAGTCGTGCCTTGAATATAAGTCTCTTAGGCCTTCCCTTGGGTTGTTTTTCAGTTTATTCTATCTGATGTGTTCCTCCCAAGATAATTTTTGGGACCAAATGCTCATTATGTTAGAACAAGATTTGTTCTGATCAATTATCTTAGTTTTGATGATAACAATAATATGAATTTTGCTTAAGATAATATGGTACTCTAATCCAATGCAATTTCCTTTTCAGGGAATATATAAAGAGTACGCATAATTCAGCGCTCAGAAGCTTTGTCTCAAATGGTTCAGCATGCAACATCGGAACATGGTCTGGCAAGACATCAGAAGATGGTCGAAGCAGAATCAGAACATGGGTCTATGGAAGCATCAGAAGAACAAGAGAACAGAAGCACTGAAGTTCTGATGGTATCACGCTCAGAAGCACTTCAAGGTCAGAAGATCAGAAGATGCTATGCACCAAGCTGTTTGACTCTGATGATATTCAAACGTTGTATTCACAAACATCAGATCAGAAGAAAGTACAAGTGGCAAGCTACGCTGACTGACAAAAGGAACGTTAAAAGCTACTAAAGGCTACGTCAGTAGACACAGCGTGAACAAGGCTCGAGGTAGTTGACAAAAGCGTATAACATTAAATGCGATGCTGTACGGAACACGCAAAGCATTAAATGCACTCAACGGTCATCTTCTCCAACGCCTATAAATATGAAGTTCTGATGAGAAGCAAGGTTAACGATCCTGAACAAAACAACGCTTATTAACTTGCTGAAACTCTGTTCAAATTCAAAGCTCAGAATCTTCATCTTCATCAAAGCTCACTACATTGCTGTTGTAATATATTAGTGAGATTAAGCTTAAACGATTAAGAGAAATATCACAGTTGTGATTATCGCTTTTAAGAAGCATTTGTAATACTCTTAGAATTGATTACATTAAGTTGTAAGGAACTAGAGTGATCGTGTGGATCAGAATACTCTAGGAAGTCTTAGAGGTTATCTAAGCAGGTTGTAACTAGAGTGATCGTGTGGATCAGTAGACTCTAGAAAAGTCTTAGAGGGTATCTAAGCAGTTGTTCCTGGAGTGATCAGTGTGTGATCAGAAGACTCTGGAAGACTTAGTTGCTGACTAAGTGGAAAACCATTGTAATCCGTGCGATTAGTGGATTAAATCCTCAGTTGAGGTAAATCATCTCTGCGGGGGTGGACTGGAGTAGTTTAGTTAACAACGAACCAGGATAAAAATAACTGTGCAATTTATTTTTATCTGTCAAGTTTTTAAAGCTACACTTATTCAAACCCCCCCTTTCTATGTGTTTTTCTATCCTTCAATTGGCATCAGAGCGCCGGTTCTAAGGTGCAAGCACTTAACCGTGTTTAGAAAAGATTCAGGAAGAGAAAAACGCTTCAGTAAAAGATGGTTGATGAAAGTGAAAAGACTACACCTGCATCTACATTTGGCTCTGCTGAGCAATACAACGGTAACAATGGTTACACTAGACCGCCGGTATTTGATGGTGAAAACTTTGAATACTGGAAAGATAAACTGGAAAGTTACTTTCTGGGTCTAGATGGTGATCTATGGGATCTTCTAATGGATGGTTACAAACATCCAGTAAATGCCAGAGGCGTAAAGCTGACAAGGCAAGAAATGAATGATGATCAGAAAAAGCTTTTCAGGAATCATCATAAATGCAGAACTGTTTTGCTGAATGCTATCTCTCATGCTGAGTATGAGAAGATATCTAACAGGGAAACGGCCTATGACATATATGAGTCCTTGAAAATGACTCATGAAGGAAATGCTCAAGTCAAGGAGACTAAAGCTCTAGCTTTAATCCAGAAGTATGAAGCCTTCAAGATGGAGGATGATGAAGACATTGAAAAGATGTTTTCAAGATTTCAAACTCTTACTGCTGGATTGAGAGTTCTTGACAAGGGATACACCAAGGCTGATCACGTGAAGAAGATTATCAGAAGCTTACCCAGAAGATGGGGTCCTATGGTGACTGCATTCAAGATTGCAAAGAATCTGAATGAAGTTTCTCTGGAAGAGCTTATCAGTGCCTTGAGAAGTCATGAAATAGAGCTGGACGCAAATGAGCCTCAAAAGAAAGGTAAGTCTATTGCATTAAAATCCAATATCAAGAAATGCACTAACGCTTTTCAGGCTAGAGAAGAAGATCCTGAAGAATCAAAATCTGAAGAAGAAGATGAACTGTCTTTGATCTCCAGAAGGCTAAATCAACTCTGGAAGACTAAGCAAAGGAAGTTCAGAGGCTTCAGAAGTTCAAAGAAATTTGAACGTGGAGAATCTTCTGATGACAGAAGATTTGAAAAGAAGAAAGTCATCTGCTATGAATGCAATGAGCCTGGACACTTCAAGAATGAATGTCCAAATCTTCAGAAGGAAAATCCCAAGAAGAAGTTTCATAAGAAGAAAGGTCTTATGGCAACCTGGGATGAGTCAGAAGATGATTCAGACTCTGAAGACGAGCAGGCCAACTGTGCGCTGATGGCGACAGAAGATGACGGATCAGAATCTACATCAGAATCAGATTCTGAAGAGGTATTTTCTGAACTTACTAGAGATGAGTTAGTTTCCGGTCTAACTGAACTTCTGGAACTCAAGTCTCAGATTAGTCTCAAATACAAAAAGCTGAAAAAGCTATTTGAATTTGAAACAAAGAAGCTTGAGTTGGAGAATTCTGAATTAAAAGAAAAACTTTTAAAATTATCCAATAATGTTGGATCTCCTTCTGATTCAGAAAAATCCACTCCTAGTCTAAACCATATTTTGAAAGAATATGATTTAAGTTTCAGGAAGTTCTTATCTAGAAGTATTGGCAGAAGTTAGCTAGCTTCTATGATATATGCTGTGTCTGGAAACAAAAGAGTTGGCATTGGTTTTGAGGGTGAAACCCCATACAAACTTGAACCTGTTGATGAAATGAAACTCACATACAAGCCATTGTATGATCAGTTCAAGTATGGCCACTCCCATGATATTAGGCACACTTCACATGCTCAAAGTTTTCACATAACACACACCAAAAAGCATGTGACACAACCTAGGAAATATCATGAAACTCACATTAAAAATTATCATGCTGTTACTCCTTCTGCTTACAATGTTAAAACTAAGTTCAATCAGAACTTGAGGAGAACTAACAAGAAAGGACCCAAGAAAATGTGGGTACCAAAGAAAAAGACTATTTCTTTTGCAGATTCTCTTGGTGACAAAGAAGATAAAAGTCAACATGACATGTCTCCTGGACTCAAGTTGGTCTCAACACTTGAAGGGAAGAAAGACTGTCTTCCAAGTTCTGGTACTTAAATCTGTTGAAGAAACTTTGTCTGAAGGAGATCAGAAAAGATAGTTTATCAGTCTTGAAATCATTTGTCTTGTTTGTTTCTCAAGCAATGGTGTTTCGTTCTTGAGTATTCTAAATGCTCTAAATGCTACAGAATATACAAAATTGAAACATTGATTGTGGACGAATCAATAAACATCTGGTTTGATGATAAACTTGTTTCTGATGAAACAAAGAGCTTAAGAATTTCTGCAGATACAGTTTTGTCTTATCAGAAGCTGCAGAACAAAGAAGTGAACCTCCAGAAGCTGTGTATATCAGAAGTAATGGATCAGAAGATCATTCAGATTTATATCAGCACACTTCAGAAGGAGTGTTTCCAGAAGAGAAAGTTGATCAGATCAGAAGCAGTGATCAGAATCTGAAGGCGTAAAGTCTATTCTGAAATTTACAGCTGTCATCTATTATCTGATGGTGAACACGTGTCTGTACGGTTAGTACAAAGCGTGCAGTTGAAAAGACACCGACCTAGGTAACTGTTTTAAATCATTTCATTTACCACGTTCTCTCTCCTCACGTCACTCATCATTTAATAAAATTGATTTCTTTTGATTCTGGAACTGTTCAGTTTATATTTCTTATTATTTTCCTTTTCAAATCCGTCTCTATATATTCTTTTCAAATCATTTCTTACATTTTTTTTCGCTCCCTTGTCTCTCTCTCTCCTTGCATTCTCTCATTTGAAAAGTTCTTAGCCGTTTTCTAAAAACCCTAATCGAAAACCCAGTTCGCTCTTCTTGTTCGTTTTTGTTCATTCTGCATCCATGGCTGCCTTCTCATCCCAAAATGCTGAGTCATCTGTTCCTCATCATCTCCAAGAAGAAACTTTGCAACTCACTCCTGTTGTTGCATGCTCCATTCCTAAAGATGAATTGGAAGTTCTGTGTGAACTCATGGTTGACTTTGACAACATTGAAGAAAACCAATTTCACCTTAAAGAAGACATCATCTTTCAAGGATGGACCTCGTTGTTCGCTGAGTTCGTTGGTCCAGTTTATCCGGATCTTGTCAAGGAGTTCTGGGTACATGCTGTGGTTGCTCCAAAATCTATACTTTCTTTCGTCCATGGAAAGTTTGTCGTTATTACTGAAAACATCCTAAGAATGATGTTTGATCTGAAAAACCCTGAAGGGGTTTTTGAGCTTGATCAAAGGGCAGATATGGGAGATGTCCTATCCACTCTTTATCCAAATGTCAAGAAAACAAAATACGTCAAGGAATTGAGAGATGTCTACAGAATCTGGACAAAGATCCTTCTTGGGTGTTTCTACCATAGGAAATCAACACATGCTTCGGATTTCATCAGTAATGATCAAAGGTATATTCTTTATTGCATTGCCACTCAGAAAAAGGTTGATGCGATTTACATTATCTTCAACCATATGTGGAAAGCAGTAAAGGATTCCAGAAACGCTTTCAGAAAAGAAAATGGTGGAACAATCATTCCTTTTGGTAGAATTATTACAAACCTTCTGGTGCATTCCAAGATTGTTGAGAGTCTGGAGTCTGAAGGTATTATCAAAAACCTTGCTGTCACCTCTGGAGCCTGTCTGAATGCTTTTTCTTTGAAGAAGATGAAAATTATTGACACTATCCTCAAAGTTCCTCAACCTCTAGCTGGAACAAGAATCAGAAGAAAACCAGTACTAGCTGACTTTGAAACCTTCTTCAATAGTGAGGTACCTGAAGTCAGAACTAAGTATCTGAAGTCACAAAAAGAGGATAAGAGTCTTAAAGATCAAGACAAAGGTGCTCCTATTAAAGTGAATCGTAAGAAGGAAGAAAGGACCAAAAGAAAGTTTGATCATCCTGCTGCTACCACCAATAAAGAAATGGTCCCAGAAGAAGTCATTGCAAAGGTTGCTAAGGCTGTCTCTGCTGATTTTGAGAAGAAAAAGAAGGAAGCTGAGAAAAAGAAGAAGAAGTCTAATAACAATGCTGAGATTGTTGGAGTTGTTGAGAAAAAGAAAATCGGAAAAAGAAAGATGATTCTTCAAGAATCTGATGAAGAAAATATCTCTCAAGAGGCTGAGAATCAACCAGAAGTTCTGGCATATGTCAGAAGGAAAGAAATCGCTAGCGGCAAAACAAAGATTTTTGAAGAGCCGAAGAGTAAGAAGCAGAAGAAGACTGAGGATGTGGCCAAAGCTTTTCTGAGAGGTTCCAAAGGTATATGCATTTCTGAACCTAATTCTGTTCCTGCTGTTTGTTCAGAAGCTGCACCAATAGAGGTTGTCCCTACACCTGAACCAGAAAAAGCCACATCAGAATCACCAGTTTTTGTCCATGTTCTTACACCTCCATCTTCTCCTATAACCATTCCTTCCTCTCCACCTACCATAAATCCTGTTCTGGATATACCACCCCTTCAAACTCTCTTTCCATCTCAACCTTCTCTCAATGCCACTCTTGAACATACTCCCCCCACCTCTCAAAACAATCCTTGTGATTCTCCTTTTCCAACCTCTGCATCACATGAGCAGCTGCTCTGTGATTGCAACTACACTCCCAAGCCTCGTCCTGAAGCTGAAGTGGTAGTGTTAGATTCTGATACTGAAGCAGAATCTTCTTATAGGTTGGATAGAGAACCTCATCCGTACTTCACTTCCAACCCTGCCTTTTCAAAAACCCAAATAAAATCCCGCCCTGTATATCCTATTGGTGTAGTTTTTGAAAACATAAAGAGGAATCTCAGAAGTACCTTTGATACTCTCAGAATTGCTGAAAGTTCTGGATTGAATGATGTTGCTATGCGGAACTTCTGGAGGATCTTTCGCAGAGAATCAGATGCTCTGTTTTTAGAACTTCAGGAAGCCTGTGTAGCTGCTGCCCCACGGCCTCGTGGAATTCTGAGGAATTATGAAGACTTTTGGTTTGCTAGTCTCAAAGGAAGACATCTGTTGGAAGAGAAGCCCTTCTTGGATGAGATGGAACAATTAAGATTGGCTGCTGAAATGGAAGCAAATCCATGCAGGGATATTGTTATCTTTATTCCTCAATATCCTGTTCTGCTAGGAGACTTCAAGACTCTCTTTGACTATCTGAGGGAAAACCCGTCTGTGAAAGACCCAAGCTTGGTCATTCCAGAAGTTGTTGACCCACCAGAAGTTGAAGGTCCTTCTGCTCCCAGGAATCTAGCTGCCATTCTTCAGGCACTTGAGAATGGAGACTCGGAAATTCCTGCTGCAGAATATGGAGATGCTTCTATGCAAGAAGCAGATGCTGAAGATCATGTTGCTAAACCTGTTCCTGTTGAGGAAATCCCTGCAAATGATCTATCCATGGAAGCTACAGATCAAGTTGCTATTCCTGCGGTTGAAAGCGGTGAAGCTTCTTCTGATGAATCTTCTCGTCTTGCAAGGACTCGGGAAGAAATTCAGAAAAGACAGGATGAGCAAAGCTCACTCAATGCTGAGTATAGCGCTTTCATGGTGAGGCAAGAAGGACACAACAATATGGTTCAAGAGATGCTGACCAAGATCTTGTCAAGACTAGGGCCATCTTAGATTGAGTCTGTGTTGTTTCTTTCTTTTCGTTGCATCTGTCTTTGTGCATCTGATCTTTCGTGTCTTCATGTACTTCCATACCTGCTGTTTGAACTTCAATGAAATCAACTTCTTCCTCCGTGTGTTTCGTTTTGTTTGTCTCTGAATCTTTTTTGCTTTTTGATGATATGACAAAAAGGGGGAGAAGATAAATGATAAATGATTTGATAAATCTATCAGTTGCTGGGTAAAGCTCCCACACATTCACTAACAAGAACTGCAAGTTCTACATGGTTTAAGTGTTTTGCAGGTATAAAGAAGTGAAGAGAATCTTCAAAGCAAACACAAGAAGCAAAACCATGGAAACTGAAGCAAGCCGAGTGCTGTCAAGCTTCAGAAATCAGAAGCAAGAAAGAAGATAGAATTTGATCCATATTTGTCTACTTGATCTGACAAAATTCTATTTGCTCTGATACATTATTTTAGCCTATATGGCTCTGATACATATCATGTGTTCGAATATACATTTTATGTTCTGACTTGTTCATGCTGACTTTTGTCGTTTAGTTTTTGTTCTGTAACATTTCAGGATGTAGAGATGCTCAGATGATGCTCTGGTACATTCAACAATGTTCTGATACAAATCTAGCATGAAGTGATGTTGGTAGAAATTCAAAGCTCTGAAGCTATCCGAGGGAAGCAGAAATTCAAAGCTGTGAATGTTCCAAAGATCCAGAAAACTCAAGTTCTGAAGCTGTCCTAAATGGAAGCAGAAATCAGAAGCTGTGAATGTTCAGAAGATCAAAGAAATTCAAGTTCTGAAGCTGTCCTAGATGGAAGCAGAAGTCAGAAGCTGTGAATGTTCAGAAGATCAAAGAAATTCAAGTTCTGAAGCTGTCCTAGATGGAAGCAGGAATCAGAAGCTGTGAGTGTTCTAGGGATCTAAGGAAATTCTAGTTCTGAAGCTGTCCAATGGAAGCAGAAGTCAGAAGCTATGAATTCTCTGAAGACAGAAGCTTATATGATCGTCTGTACCGAAATAATCAGGGAAGTCTTTTATTAAAGTTCTTCGAGTATTTATTTCAGGGGGAGATTATTTATCTCAGGGGGAGATTGTTAATCTCAGGGGGAGACATATTCATATGCTTATGCTATAGCTGTGTAATTTGTCTTTTGCCATCTATTCTTTCTGATCGCAAATTCATATCATTTATATATGTTTTTGTCATCATCAAAAAGGGGGAGATTGTTAGAACAAGATTTGTTCTGATCAATTATCTTAGTTTTGATGATAACAATAATATGAATTTTGCTTAAGATAATATGGTACTCTAATCCAATGCAATTTCCTTTTCAGGGAATATATAAAGAGTACGCATAATTCAGCGCTCAGAAGCTTTGTCTCAAATGGTTCAGCATGCAACATCAGAACATGGTCTGGCAAGACATCAGAAGATGGTCGAAGCAGAATCAGAACATGGGTCTATGGAAGCATCAGAAGAACAAGAGAACAGAAGCACTGAAGTTCTGATGGTATCACGCTCAGAAGCACTTCAAGGTCAGAAGATCAGAAGATGCTATGCACCAAGCTGTTTGACTCTGATGATATTCAAACGTTGTATTCACAAACATCAGATCAGAAGAAAGTACAAGTGGCAAGCTACGCTGACTGACAAAAGGAACGTTAAAAGCTACTAAAGGCTACGTCAGTAGACACAGCGTGAACAAGGCTCGAGGTAGTTGACAAAAGCGTATAACATTAAATGCGATGCTGTACGGAACACGCAAAGCATTAAATGCACTCAACGGTCATCTTCTCCAACGCCTATAAATATGAAGTTCTGATGAGAAGCAAGGTTAACGATCCTGAACAAAACAACGCTTATTAACTTGCTGAAACTCTGTTCAAATTCAAAGCTCAGAATCTTCATCTTCATCAAAGCTCACTACATTGTTGTTGTAATATATTAGTGAGATTAAGCTTAAACGATTAAGAGAAATATCACAGTTGTGATTATCGCTTTTAAGAAGCATTTGTAATACTCTTAGAATTGATTACATTAAGTTGTAAGGAACTAGAGTGATCGTGTGGATCAGAATACTCTAGGAAGTCTTAGAGGTTATCTAAGCAGGTTGTAACTAGAGTGATCGTGTGGATCAGTAGACTCTAGAAAAGTCTTAGAGGGTATCTAAGCAGTTGTTCCTGGAGTGATCAGTGTGTGATCAGAAGACTCTGGAAGACTTAGTTGCTGACTAAGTGGAAAACCATTGTAATCCGTGCGATTAGTGGATTAAATCCTCAGTTGAGGTAAATCATCTCTGCGGGGGTGGACTGGAGTAGTTTAGTTAACAACGAACCAGGATAAAAATAACTGTGCAATTTATTTTTATCTGTCAAGTTTTTAAAGCTACACTTATTCAAACCCCCCCTTTCTAAGTGTTTTTCTATCCTTCAATTGGCATCAGAGCGCCGGTTCTAAGGTGCAAGCACTTAACCGTGTTTAGAAAAGATTCAGGAAGAGAAAAACGCTTCAGTAAAAGATGGTTGATGAAAGTGAAAAGACTACACCTGCATCTACATCTGGCTCTGCTGAGCAATACAATAGTAACAATGGTTATACTAGACCGCCGGTATTTGATGGTGAAAACTTTGAATACTGGAAAGATAAACTGGAAAGTTACTTTCTGGGTCTAGATGGTGATCTATGGGATCTTCTAATGGATGGTTACAAACATCCAGTAAATGCCAGAGGCGTAAAGCTGACAAGGCAAGAAATGAATGATGATCAGAAAAAGCTTTTCAGGAATCATCATAAATGCAGAACTGTTTTGCTGAATGCTATCTCTCATGCTGAGTATGAGAAGATATCTAACAGGGAAACGGCCTATGACATATATGAGTCCTTGAAAATGACTCATGAAGGAAATGCTCAAGTCAAGGAGACTAAAGCTCTAGCTTTAATCCAGAAGTATGAAGCCTTCAAGATGGAGGATGATGAAGACATTGAAAAGATGTTTTCAAGATTTCAAACTCTTACTGCTGGATTGAGAGTTCTTGACAAGGGATACACCAAGGCTGATCACGTGAAGAAGATTATCAGAAGCTTACCCAGAAGATGGGGTCCTATGGTGACTGCATTCAAGATTGCAAAGAATCTGAATGAAGTTTCTCTGGAAGAGCTTATCAGTGCCTTGAGAAGTCATGAAATAGAGCTGGACGCAAATGAGCCTCAAAAGAAAGGTAAGTCTATTGCATTAAAATCCAATATCAAGAAATGCACTAACGCTTTTCAGGCTAGAGAAGAAGATCCTGAAGAATCAAAATCTGAAGAAGAAGATGAACTGTCTTTGATCTCCAGAAGGCTAAATCAACTCTGGAAGACTAAGCAAAGGAAGTTCAGAGGCTTCAGAAGTTCAAAGAAATTTGAACGTGGAGAATCTTCTGATGACAGAAGATTTGACAAGAAGAAAGTCATCTGCTATGAATGCAATGAGCCTGGACACTTCAAGAATGAATGTCCAAATCTTCAGAAGGAAAATCCCAAGAAGAAGTTTCATAAGAAGAAAAGTCTTATGGCAACCTGGGATGAGTCAGAAGATGATTCAGACTCTGAAGATGAGCAGGCTAACTGTGCGCTGATGGCGACAGAAGATGACAGATCAGAATC